>NC_041749.1:119373948-119551082 GCF_004115215.2 Ornithorhynchus anatinus | reverse complement strand
AGCTCCATTCTGAAATGTCACTGTGTCTTAACTAACACCAAAGCTGAAGTTAGGAGAGTCCTCCCGACCAGGCTGAGAGATTGAAGCAGTAGCACTCTGCTTTAGCCCCATGTTACACTTGAGGACATGAGGCCCAGAGAGGTTTAGGGACTCACTCAAAGTCACCAGCAAGTGGGCTGTGGAAATGCAACTCTTCATATATAACTGGCTGTTTACTGTTATGCCTGTTTACTTGTTTTGTTTTGTTGTTTGTCTCTCCCCTTCTAGACTGTGAGCCCGTTGTTGGGCAGGGGTTGTCTATCTGTTGCTGAATTGTACTTTCCAAGCGCTTAGTACAGTGCTCTACACACAGTAAGCACTCAATAAATATGACAATGAATAAACTGGGGCTAGAACCTAGCTCTACTAATTTCCAGACCTGTGCTCTTTTCACTAGGCCGTACTTCGTACCACAGTTGTTCTTCTTATAATCTACAGAAGGAGACTGACAGATAAATTCATTCATTCACTCATTCAATCCTATTTATCTAGCATTTACTGTATGCAGAGCACTGTACTAAGCACTTGGAAAGTACAATTCAGCAACAGAGACAATCCCTACCCAACAACGGTCTCACAGAATAGAAGGGGGGAGACAGACAACAAAACAAGTAAACAGGCATAACAGTAAACAGCCAGTTATATATGAAGAGTTGGAGTGGAAGCAATAAACACCACTAATACTATTAATGAGGGTACGTAGAGATGAATAGCTAGGTGAAAGTTAATAGCATATGTAGCAGTAGTGTTGCCCTTCACTGAGAATCCACTAGATGCAATGTGTTGTACTAAACACTTGAAAAATTCAACAGTAGCATGAGAAATGGTTCCTGCCCCCAAAGAGCTTACTCTCTCACTATTTTATGGGAGTAAAAGGTTTTCAGGAGAACTTTGAAGCTGGGGCAAGCTGAGGTCTGGAGGATTCGAAGTGGGGAAGGAGTTCAAATCAATCGATCGGTGGTAGTTATTGAGCATTTACTGTATGCAAAGCACTGGACGAAGCACTTGGGAGAGGACAGTACAATAGAGTTGGTAGATAAGATTCCTGCCCCGGAAGAGCTTGCAGCCAGAGGAACAAGGACTGGGAAATGGGAGAGCTGATAATGAGACACTGACAAGAAGGAAGGAAAAACCTGAATAGAGAGAGGCTTTCAATTCTTTTTTGCATGTTGTTCCATGGGCAAGGTCATAGTGAGATCCGAGGACATCTCACTTGAGAAGGTCGACTGGAAAACTAAAATTAAATGATGAAAGCAATAGTCGAAATAGTCCTTGAAAAAGTAAACTGACTGCAGCTGGGTTTGCAGACACAATAGCTATAATTTAGGAATGCAGCATAAGCAATGGTGTTTATCGGGTGGCCAATTGAGTGTGAAGTGAACTGTATCAAGTCCTTGGGTGACTCAACAGAAGCAAGCCATGCACCCCTTGCCGTCCAGGAGCTTAAAGTCTAATGGGGGGAGGCCGAGAGACAAGTATTATTTACAAATAGTGGAAGTAGGAAGAAGAACAAGGATATAATGGCAGCAACTCAGAGTGCAATTGCTGAATAAGAAATTTTGAATTTACAATGAAATATAGCAAATAAACAGACGAAGATATCCCCTCTTGAAGACTAGGGAATAATTGGAACATTACTAAGAGCCAAGTACTGTGCTGAATCTTGGGTAAGATACAAAGAGAAACCGATGGAACACAGTCCCTGTCCCACTTGGGGCTCACGCTAGAAAGGTGAGGAGACCTGGATCACAGGTATTTTCTTTCTATTTTATGGAAGAGAAAACTGAGGTCCAGAGAAGTGACTTCCCCAAGGTCAACCAGCAGGCAAGTGGAAGAGGTGGGATTAGAACCCAGGACTCCTGACTCCCCGGCTGGTGCTCTTTCCACTAGGCCACATTGCTCCTTCACAGAAAGGACGCAGGGAGTGGTGGCCCCTGACCCAGTAGGAAGATAGTGAGATCAAAAGGTGTAATGTCCTTGGGGAGACTGTGCCTCAGCTATCTCATCTGTAAAATGGTGATTAAGACTGCAAGGTCCATGTGGAACAACCTGATTACCTTGTATATACCCCAGCGCTGAGAACAGTGCTTGGCACATAGAAAAGAACTTAAAAAATACCATTATTATCATTAGTAGTAGTAGTAGTAGTAATACTAAAAGAAAAATGGATCTGTTGGGGAAATTTGACCTTCGGACTATTTATTACTCACGTGGTCCTTTTTCCTCTAGATCTCTGCCTTGCTTTGTCGAAGTTTCATTTCCTCAGTTTGCTGCTGAAGTCATTCCGACAGGCATTGTGGTCAATTAGCTTTGGAATCTTCCCATGGTTCTCGGTAAACCAATCAATGATTCTTGGAAGAGAAGGCAAGGTCTCCTTTGAGGCACTGATGAAGTTGGGCTGGAGGGGATCCCAGCAACTCCTGACCTCCTTGGGATGGTGAGGGTCCTCCATGGCATCTTCTAGGGAGTCCCTTCGATGGACATCAAAATAGCTTTGTTGCTGCCTTGCCAAAATTCTCCTAGCGATGGTAAGTGGGTGACACTTGGAGAAGCAGTGTGGCTTAACGAAAAGAGCACGTGCCTGGGAATCAGAGGACACGGGTTCTAATTCCAGCTGGGCCACTTGCCTACTGGGTGACCTTGTATAAGTCATTGAACTTCTCTGTGTCTGTTTCCTCATCCATAAAATGAGGATTCAAAACCTATTTTCTCTCCCACTTAGACTGTGAGCCCCATGTGGGCCAGGGACTGTGCCCACTCTGCTTAACTTGCGTCTACCCAGGACCTAGAACAGTGCTTGATCCACAGTAAACATTTAATGCAAAAAAAAAGGGGGAAAGAATCTTGAAGGCATCTAGATAAGCCAAAATCTGGGCAAAAGCATGCAAAATGCCATTTTCTTTGAGGAGAGTCATATCTTATAATGTCTCATCCTGCTGCATTATAGGGCCTCACAGATTCCAGGCCTAGAGGGGCCCCAAACCAGCCAACAGCGACCCTTCCTGACAACATCCGGGCTTTGAAGCTGCCAGGCTGGGTACCAGAGGGAGCTGTAGCTTCCAGCCTGACCATGACAGTGTGGAATGGGTGGCCACGATAGATTTAACTCTGATTATCTTCACCCAAATCCAAACCACACCTCCCCTCACTATGTGTGTGTGGCAAGGGGGGGGGGGGCAGAGCTAGATTTAAAGCAGGGGCTAACAGGGCTTCTGCTTAGAGAGACCTAAGATGATTCCCCAAATCATGCTCGCTCTTGACCTTGCCAACATGGTTATTTCTTAGGGCATTATGAAGATGGTGTTAAAATCACCACAAGGGTCCATTTGTCTAGGTCTTAATAATGGAAGCAGTGTAGCTTAGAGCATAAAGCATGGGCCTGGCAGACAGAGGACCTGGGTTTTAATCCCGGCTCTACCGATTGTCCTCTGTGCAACCTGGGCAAGTCACTTCGCTTATCTGTGCCTCCGTTCCCTCATCTGTAAAATGGGGATTAAGACTGTGAGCCCCACATGGGACCTGGACTGTCTCCAACCTTGTATGCACCCCAGCGCTTAGTACAGTGCCTGGCACCTAGCAAATGTTTACTGAATAATGTAATAGATTTTTTAAATGCTTACTCCGAGCCAAGCACTGCACTAAACACTGAGGTAGATACAAGATCACCAGGTCAGACATAGTCCCTGTCCCACATGGAGTTCAGAGTCTAAGTATCAGGGAGAACCAGATTTGAATTGCCATTTTACAGATGAGGAAACCGAGACCCAGGGAAGTGACATAATTTACCCAAGGTCATGCAGCAGGCAAGTGGTGGAGTGGGGATTAGAATCCAGGTCCTCTGACTCCTGGGCCCATGCTCTTTTCACTAGGCCACACTGCTTCTGCTGAAGGGGATGCTGCCTATAAATTACAGGGAATGGGTACCTCAAGAAAGGACTTAACATGTCCCAAGGAGCTCACCCCAGGAGAGCCTGGTGTAGCTTCTTTAAAATCCTCAGACTCTTCATTCTTCTCAGTTCGCTAAGGGAGTGGGGATTAACATAAACAGGTGCCTATCACAGCCTCACTTCCTAGCTCTTCTCAGTATTTCCAGGAGGAATCTGGATGATTCCATTCTTGCAGGGGTATGAAGAAAATCATTGAGATGATAGAGAATAGACAGGGGAAAAGTGGGTTTGGTGTTTCAGAGGTAATTTGGGGAATTGGTGGCATGGAATGTCAAATATCTCCTCCAAAGAGAGGTGATCTGTGCATGTGTTTATTTACGGGATGTCACACTGCTGTGTGCTGGGGTCTCACTATGCACTATGGGGGGGAAAGGGAGACCCCCCACACCCCTCTCCTTTCTTCCTCCCTCTCACTCCACAGCTGAGTTTTTCCTTTCCAAAAGTAAAAGCCACGGAAAGAAGAGTAGAGAGGGACAGGGGAAGAAACCACCCAGCCCCAGCTGCCAAGGCCACCCCCTCGGTTCCTGGCCATCTCTGCCGCCGCCATTTTGGCTGGTGGCACTGGGATGAGCCTATCCCGCAGAGCTACATGTTACATCATCAGCATCTGATATCATGTGACAGGGGCCGCGCTAGACAGTCCAGCCCGGTCCCAAGCATTTGGTAACATGGACCTGGAGGCGGGGGAGCATCTCCTGTGGCTGTGCCATCAATGGCCGACATCTCTGACTAGAGAACCACCTGTGGCACTCCACTGGGCGGATGGGCCTTGCGGGAATCCTGAAAAACACCTGGGTACACATGGACAGCAACTGAGACCACCGTCTTCTGGGTCTCACTTCTATGGCCCAGCCTCGGCACCTGTCGGGATTTTCTGGGGAAATTTCTTTTAATCATAATTAATATTATTAGTTTGCACCAAGCACTCTCCAAGCACTAGGGTAGATACAAGTTAATAAGGTTGTATCACGCTCTTATCCCCATTTTACAGATGAGGGAACTGAGGCCCAGAGAAGTGAAGTGACTTGCCCAAGGTTACCCAGCAGGCAAGTAATGAAGCCGGGATTAGAACTAAGGTCCTTTTGACTCTGTCTACCTGCTGACTCACTGCACTCCGCAACCCAGCAGGAACACGAAGGGTGGTAGGAGACAGCATGAGCAGCACCACACAAACCAAGAGCACTAAAATCCATTCTTCCACTCATGCTCTCGGTCCTGAAGTCTTCCCAACTGGGTCGAGACACATCCACTGTCTGCGATGGATGACTCCGTCGTCAGCATCATCATCCACTGCGATCATTGACTCTGGATGTGCTCTGATTTGGTAATTGATCTAGTCTATCAGTAATGTACTGCACTTCTTTACAGGACAGTTGTATTTACGCACCGCAGTATTTTGGACACAGAAGAGGCTGGGAGACGATGATGAAGTATCTAAAACCTGCTCTTATGTTACTTATAAATACAAATCACAAGGCTCTTTGTCATATTTTCTTGTAAATGTCAGTGAATATTATCTGTTCTGACTCATCGTATCCCAACCTGGGCCAAACTATTCTCTCAAAGACTTGGCAAGGTTGAAAATGTATTTTGCTGAAACAGCGTTTTTGGTTTTTTTTTGGTTCCAAAAAATCAACCTATCAGAGTCGAATTCTTCAAAGTGATTTTTCCATTCGTGGAAGGGCAGGGGAAGGGTCAGAGAGAAGGTGGCATTGGCTCACCCATCTTTCTGATTTACAAACCTTGATATCCTTTCTAATAATGATAATAATAATGATGGTATTTGTTAAGCACTTACTATGGGCCAAGCACTGTTTTAAGCACTGGGGTAGATACAGGGTAATCAGGTTGTCCCACGTGGGGCTCACACTTTTAATCCCCATTTTACAGATGAGGTAATTGAGACACAGAAGTTTAGTGACTTTTCCAAGGTCACACAGCAGACAAGTGGCAGAGGCGGCATTAGAACCCATGTCCTCTGACTCCCAAGCCCGTGCTCTTTCCACTAAGTCACACTGCTTTCTATGGACCAAGCATCAAGTCTCCCTCCCAAGGCAGGAGAAAAAAGCCCAGGAATAATAATAATAATAATATTTTTTAAGTGCTTACTATGTGCCCAGTACAGTTCTAAGCACTGGAGTATATACAAGGTTATCACTTTGGACACAGTCCCTGATCCACAGAGGGCTCACAGTCTAGGTAGGTGGGAGTAGGATTTAATCCCTATTTTTACAGATGAGGAAACTGAGGCACAGGGAAGTGAAGTGACTTGCCCAAGGTCACAGAGCAGACAAGTGACAGAGCCAGAATTAGAACTGAGGACCTCTGGCTCCCAGGCCCATGCTCTTTCCACTAGGCCACACGGCTTTGGGAAGATGGAAGAATTTAAACAACTCCAAACTCTGTGCATTCAGATCAACCGGTGCTTTAGGGATCTGCATCTTTTTGATGCAGAACACTGAGCTGGTCACTTGGGAAGTCACCATGGAGGAGATCATGGATGAGCCCCTAGGAGTTTACAATCTAAGACGAAGACAAGCATCCAGAACAAATCAACACCTTGAATTGAAAACCTTTCAAGGTTTCTGGACACAGACCAAAGCCTGAAGTGAGGCCTGTCAAAGCATCTGAGACTAGCATGACAAAATCCTCCATGACCCCATGATCTCTCCCTTCACAATGTTATCAGCTTTTTGTTAAGGATTCTGGGTACAGTGAGCAGGACTGGGAGTAGGAGTGGGGGATGGAGAGGAGAGTAGCCAGGTCCCAAAGCTGATTGTAGGAAGTCAGAATCCATTCTTGCCACTTTCTAAATCCCCCTGTGGGAGCCACTGAGTAATCAAAGCATAAATTAATCACATGAAATAATAATTCATCATAAAGACGGTGTAGATAGAATGGGTTTTCCTTCTCCATGAAGGTCCATTGCTAGACTAAGCTTTTAATGGCATTCCCTTTGATTAATGTTTACATTAAGTGCAATTTATTGGTCACTTGCTCAGCAGAAGCTTCTTTGAGAAAAATTACACACAGCAACGTCTCACCATTTACCTCTCCATAAACCTAGCTAGATTACCATTGGACAATAGAAGACTAATTAACCCTGATTAGTAGATGTGCACGCTGAGACAGTCTGATTTACAACACAGTTCACCTAAATGCAGTTTGCGGACATTGAAAACACATAGTTCACCTAAATGCAGTTCATAGACATCGAAAACACGTCGTTCCCACTTGCAACTCCTTTTCTAAAGCTGCAGATGAAGAAAACCAGATTAAAACCAGTTCCTACCTACTCTCGCCTTCTGATCGAATGGGACAATGGTATTAGCAGAGGCAAGACTTGTTGCCTAGAGGGGTAGTGAAGGGTTAATGCTGTTGGCCAAATCACTTAACTTTTCTGTGCCTCATTTCCTTCATCTGCAAAACAGGAGTTCAATTCCTGTCCTGCCACTTAGACTGTGAGCCCCATATGGGACCTATTATTTTGTATATGCCTCAGTTCTTGGTACAGTGCTTAGCACATAGTAAGCAATTACTTAATTGCCACAGCTATTGTTATTATTTAGGCTCTACCAATAAAAATGATTCAAACCTCTGACTCCAAACTGTGGGAGTCCCTCAAGGCTCAGTTCTGGGTCCCCTTCTATTCTCCATCTACACCCACTCCCTTGGAGAAGACATCTGCTCACATGGCTTCGGCTACCATCTTCACGCAGATGATTCCCAAATCTATCTCTCCAGCTCTGATCTCTCTTCTCCTCTGCAGTCTCACATTTCCTCTTGCCTTCAGGACATCTCTACCTGGATGTCTCACTAGCACCTAAAACATAATGTGCCTAAAATTGAAGTCTTCATCTTTCCATCCAAACCCTGTCATCCCCCTTATTTTCCCGTCACTGTAGACAGCACACCATTCTTCCTGGATCACAGGCCCGTAACATTGGTGTTATCCTCCACTTATCTCTCTCATTCAACCCATATATTCAATCTGTTCATCAAATCCTGTCGGTTCAACTTTCATAACATCCCTTAAAGTCCATCCTTTCCTCTCCATCCACACTGCTACCATGGTAATCCAAGCACTTATCCTATTCCGTCCTGATTATTTTATCAGCCCCTTTGCTGACCTCCCTGCCTCCTGTCTCTCCCCACTCCAGCCCCTACTTCAGTCTGCTGCCCAGATCATTTTTCTACAAAAACTTTCAGTCCATGTTTCCCCACTTCTCCAGAACCTCCAGTGGTTGCCTATTCACCTCAATGTCGAAGAAGAAACTCCTTACCGTAGGCTTTGAAGTACTCAATCACCTTGCCCCCTACCATACCGCCTTGATTTCCTACTGCAACCCAGCTCACGCACATTTCGTTCCTCTAACACCAACCTACTCCCTGTATCTCGATCCATTCTACCTCACTACCGCCCTCTTCCCTACATCCCGCCTCTGACCTGGAACCCCCTCCCTCGTCATATCTGAAAGACCCTCACTCTACCCACCTTCAAAGCCTTATTAAAAGCACATCTCCTCCTAAAGGCCTTCCCTGACTAAGCCCCTATTTCCATTTTCATTCATTCATTTGTTCAATCATATTTATTGAGCGCTTACTGTGTAAGAGCACTGTACTAAGCAGCATGGTTCAGTAGAAAGAGCACGGGCTTGGGAGTCAGAGGTCATGGGTTCGAATCCCAGATCTGCCACTTGTCAGCTGTGTGACTGTGGGCAAGTCACTTAACTTCTCTGTGCCTCAGTTACCTCATCTGTAAAATGGGGATTAAGACTGTGAGCCTCATGTGGGACAACCTGATTACCCTGTATACCCCAGCACTTAGAACAGTGCTCTGCACATAGTAAGCGCTTAACAAATACCAAAATTATTATTATTATTTGGAAAATACAATTCAGCAATAGAGACAATCCCTGTCCACACCGGGTTTACAGCCTTGAACGGGGGAGACAGACATCAAAACAAATAAACAGGCATCAATATAAATACATAGAATTATAGATATATACACATCAAAACAAGTGAACAGACATTGATATAAATAGAATTATAGATATATACATATATACACAAGTGCTGTGGGGTGGGGAGAGGGGGGTAGAGCAAAGGGAGTGAGTTGGGGCGACATGGAGGGGAGGGGGAGCTGAGGAAAAGGGGAGCTTAGTCTGGGAAAGCCTCTTGGAGGAGGTGAGCCAACAGA
Organism: Ornithorhynchus anatinus; assembly: GCF_004115215.2. Lineage (NCBI taxonomy): Eukaryota > Metazoa > Chordata > Mammalia > Monotremata > Ornithorhynchidae > Ornithorhynchus > Ornithorhynchus anatinus. Next base: position 119,541,893 of record NC_041749.1, on the reverse strand, counting down.
AGGGCTTTGAAGGGGGGGAAGTGTGATTGGCGGATTTGAGGAGGGAGGGCATTCCAGGCCAGAGGTAGGATGTGGGCCAGGGGTTGACAGCCGGACACAGTGAAGGAGGTTAGTACCAGAGGAGCAGAGTGTGCGGGCTGGAATGTAGAAGGAGAGAAGGGAGGTGAGGTAGGAGGGGGCAAGGCAATGGAGAACTTTGAAGCCAATAGTGAGGAGTTTTTGCTTGATATGGAGGTTGATAGGCAACCACTGGAGATTTTTGAGGATGGGGGTGACAAGCTCAGAATGTTTCTATAGAAAGATCATCTGGGCAGCAGAGCGAAGTATGGACTAAAGTGGGAAGAGTATTGAGTGCTTACTATGTACTGAGTGCTTGGGAGAGTACAATACAACAGCAGACACATTCCCTGCCTATATTGAGTTTACAGTCTCCCACTCCTTTCTGTGTCGCCTTTGCATTTGAACTTGCACTCTTAATTCACCCCTCTGTAAGCCCCGCAGCCCTTATGTTCATACTCATAAATTATTTACTTATATAAATGTCTATATGCCCCTCTACTCTGTATGCTCATTTTGTGCACAGACCGTGTCTACCAACTGTGTTATATTGTACTCTCCCAAACGCTTAGCACAGTGCTCTGCACAAAGTAAGCACTCAATAAATATGATTGATTGACCTATTGTTCTCAGATCAGTTTTCTACGTTTGGAAGACACACCTTAGTCAACTATCAGAGAAAAAGATTATGAACCAATTAGAAGGTCGAGGAATTGCCAGTCAAGCCTGCACAAGGGCAATGCTCCATCCCTCCCCAACCCCCAAAAAAGAAAGAAACAAGCAAACAAAAACAGACATCAGTTTTACAAAAAAAGGTCTGCGGATTGACTATGTTTCTTTAAAAACCCTAATGAAATTGGCCTCGTTAGCCAGCTAACAATACAGTGATTTGCTGCTGGTACTTTGTGTCACAATCCGACATGGAAGGACTGAAAAGCAATAGCCTGTGATTGAACAGGCTCCCACTGTTGTCTGACTGACCCGCTGCCACCCACAACTGACAGTATCTGCCAGTTCGTCAGATGGTGGTCAGTCTGGTCCCAGGAAAGCAGAAAGAGCCCGGGACAGAGTGAGGAGTCCCTCCAACTGTCCTCTGCTTGGGTGACCAACCAATCAACAGGACTTACTGAGCTCTCATTCTGTGCAGATCAATGTACTAAATCACCCAAACAAAAGGAATTATTGAGCACCTACGGCATGTAGAGCATTGTCCTGAGCGTTTGGAAGAGTACAATAGAGTACTGTACTGTAATAGAAACATGAACTGTGCCCAGTCTGACTGTCTTGAATCTACTGCAGCACTTTGTACAGGGCTTAGCATATAACAAAGCACGTAACAAATACAATTAAAAAAAAAGTAATTCTGGGTCCTGATCTTTTTTCTGCCACCTAGTGGTGAGATTGAAAATGGCCGTTAAACAATTGAGAGTAGGGTATTATAAAGTAATAATAATATTAGACTTTTCATATTTTTGTACAGTCCCCCTCTAGGTTTTAAACTCGATGGGGGAAGGGAATGTGTCCATTTAGTGTTTCACTGTACTTTCCCTCAATAAATAAGATTGAATGCTCATTTATTTATATTTATTTACTTATATTGATGTCTGTTTATTTGTATTGATGTCTGTCTCCCCCCTTCTAGACTGTGAGCTCATTCTGGGCAGGGATTGTCTCTTTACTGTATTGTACTTTCCCAAGCGCTTAGTACAGCGCCCGGCACACAGTAAGCACTCAATAAGTACAATTGATTGAATGAATGAATTTGTTAACCACTGTGTGCCAAGCACTGTACTAAATGCTGGAGTAGATAGAAGATAATCATGTTCCCACATGGGGCTAACAGTTTAAGTAGAAGGCAGAGCAGGCATTTATTTTTTGGAGATGAGGGAACTGAGGCACAGAGAAATTAAGTGACTTGCCCAATATGTTTGTATCAGAATAAATGTTACCTGATACTGATAACTCCTGTGTGTACCTCGATCTGGACTCATCCAACTCTACTCTTTTGCTTCCCCCTAAGAGACAAGTTAAGTGACTTCTCCAAAGTCTCCTAGCAGGTCCAGTGGCAGATCTGGGATTAGAACCCAGGTCCTCCAACCCTCGGGCCATTGCTCTTTCCATTAGGCCATGCTGCTCCTCTAAGTGTCCTTGGGCAAGCTTCTTCACTTCATTGTGCTTCAGTTTGCTCCTCTGTAAAATGGGTATAAAATATCTGTTCTCCCTCACTCTCAGATCGTGTGACCCATGTGGGAGACGGGCTGTACACTGTACCTACTCCAGTGCTTAACCAATACCACAATAATAATAATCATCATCACTCCATCTCCCTGCTTTTCAAATCTTTCTTCTCCTGTGGCCTCAATGCATGCCCTCCCCTCCTCCACATTAATCTGCAAACCCACCCCCCACCATCAATCCAGTCCCCCTGTGTGCCTCAGGTCCCTAACCAGACCCACCTGGCGCAGACTTTAAAATTGGTTTTGCAGCCATCTTGTCCATTCCCCGGCTTAGAAGGCACCTCTCCTCACCCTTCATCTCTGCCAGACCACAACTCTCCCCATCTCCAATGCCCTCTTTAAATCTACCTTTCCCAGGAAATCTTCCCTGATGGACTCTAGATCCCCAGAGTTGCTTCAAGCCAACAGCCTCCTTTGGCCCTTATGGATTTAATTCGTACCTTCGGGAGTTCGGTTCCTAGGTAAATTTCTTTGAACAACCAGTTATCAATTCAGCTATATCGCCCAGGCATATTCATACCGCTGCCTGTGACTGCTTTATTCTTCATCCTGCCCCCACTCTTTGTCAGTCATTTTTGTCCATGTGGATCCCCCTTGAGATTCTTAGCTCCCTGGGATGTGATGTGTGCCCTCCTTCTGGTGAAAACTCTGCCAAGCACTTCACGCAGTGACCATCCCTCGGTAGGGGCTCAATCAATAAAATTGATTTGGCAACCGATTGAGGACAACCTATGCCTTGCAGCACCATTAAGTCTGTGGGGCCGTGACCAGATGGAGCCCATGAAAGAAGGGAGGAGGAAAGGAAGGGAGTGGGTGGACTCAGTCTCCTCCTAGCCACTCCCCCATGAATCAGTAAATAATATGAATTCAATCAAGAAATGGTATTCAATAATAACAATAATAATGATAATAATGGTATTTGTTAAGCACTTACTATGCGCCAAGCACTGTTCTAAGTGTTGGGGTAATCAAGGTAATCAGGTTGCCCACATGGGGCTCACAGTCTTAATCCCCATTTTACAGATGAGGTAACTGAGGCACAGAGAAGTTAAGTGACTTGCCCAAAGTCACACTGCTGACAAGTGGCGGAGTTGGAATTAGAACTCATTACCATTACCGACTCCCAAGACTGTACTCATGCCATTAATCAGTGCCGCTTCAACGAGTGCTTACTTTGTGCAGAGAGCTGTACTAAGCTCTTGAGTGATTACATGACAACAAAGTTGGTAGACACGTTCCTTGCCCACAGGAGCTTACCGTCTAGAGGGGGAGACAGACATTTATAGAAATGAATAAATGATAGCTATGGAGATATGTACAGGCAGGAGATTTACTTGGGAGGAACAGAATGAGTGAGCAGGAGAAGCAGAGGGTGAAGAGAGTTGATATGTAAGATGGGGAAGAGTCTTAAAGCCAATTTTATAGCAACTAAGATTCCTGTAGAGTCTGTTAACTCTGGAAGCCGGATTTCCGTAATGATTTGTTTCTCGGTTACTTACCCAGACCACCAAGAAGTTAATAGAGCTACCTAAATTGTCAGATGGTCGTGTGAATCAACTGCCCCTGCTTCCCTGCAAAAAAAAATAAAAAAAATTTGAATTTTTCTCAGCCAGCTGCTCCCAGACCACTGCTAATACTTTAAACTTTACAGCCTTCTGGGTTCAGAATTTCTTAACAGCAAGCTCTTGGCTGAAGGAGATTTTGCTTTGGGACCAGCTGGTCAATAATGGAGAGGAAATGCCTCACCCAGGAGGCAGTGCTGTTATTAAAAACCCTGAAAATGAAAAAGACAGACCAAATGCCAGAGTCATTACTTGTCCATTTGGAAAAGCCAATAATAATAATAATGTAATAATGTTCAATGATGGTAATTGTTTTTTATTATTTATATCTTGTGAGTGAGCACAAAACACCTCACACCCTTGACCTTATTATTCTAATGAATCATGTGGCAGAAAATATCATTCTAGCCTTGAAAATAACAAAATCTCTCCCAGACTAAATATTAATTTCACCAGCGTACCCATCCGCCAGGAGATAAAATAAATGAGATCAGCCTTCTTTAGGAACATAATGAGAACATAAGTAATGCCATTATCGAGTCGGACCCATAGTTCATCCAGCCCAGATGTCCGTCTAAGACAGCGGCACTGAAGAAAGCTGGGAGGAGCAGTGTGATGGATGATTTCATAGAGGGTCCCTTGGTTAAAAATGCCCTTTCCAACAGCTCTAAATTCTCATGCAAAAAATCCGCGATGGAAGATCTGGCTAGACTCATAATGGCACTCAACAAGTAGAGTAGTGGAAGATTTCCATATCTTGGCCTCACTGTCCTCTGCCCCTATGGATGCACCAAAAAAACAGTGTTGAATGCTTAGTACCATGTTTGGCACAGAGTATGTGCTTAACAAATACCGGAACACCAATACCACCATTCTTGGCCGAGGTCCATGCCTGTATCTGCCTCAATGGCAGTGATTCTGCATCATTGTTTCTGTCCCTGAGCATACGGAGGCCTGTGTCAGTGCTTGTATAAATATATGCCTCTGTGTTTCTCTTCAGCATAGCCTATTGGATAGAGCACGGGCTTGGGAGTCAAAGGGTCAGGAGTTCTAATTCCTACTCTACTGTGTGACCTTGGGCAGGTTGCTTCACTTCTCTGGGCCTCAGTTACTTCATCTGTAAAATGGGGATTAAGAATGTGAGCCCTGTGTGGGACAGGGAGTGTCCAATCCAGTTATCACGTATACACCACAGCACTTAGAACAGTGCCTGGCATAAAGTAAGTACTTAACATATACCATAATTATTATCTCCATTGTCTGTCTCCCCCTTTTAGACTGTGAACCAGTTGTTGGGCAGGGATTGTCTCTATCTGTTGTCAAATTGTACATTCAAAGCACTTAGTACAGTGCTCTGCACACAGTAATCACTCAAATACAATTGAATGAATGAATGAATGAATGAATATGTGCACAGATCTGTGTTTGAGCTTATGGGCTGGTCCTAGGTACACTTCTAGGTGTCCAGATCTCTTGGAATCCAGAGCAGCATAGCCTAGTGGACAAAAGCACAGGACTGGGAGTCAGAAGGACCTGGGTTCTAATGCTGGCTCTGCCACTTGTCTGCTGTGTGACCTTGGACAAGTCACTTCATTAGTCTGTGCCTCAGTTCCCACATCTGTAAAATGGGACTTAAGACTGTGAGTCTCATGTGGGACGGGGAATGTGTCCAGCCTGATTTGCTTGTCTCTACCTCAGCACTTAGTACATGCCTGTCACATAGTAAGTGCTTAATAAATACCACAATTATTATCATTATTATCAGATGTTTCCAAGTCTTTGGGCCTGCCAGTAACTACTTCTTTGTCTAGGTTTGGGTCTTGATTGTCTTTTAGGCAACTAGCCCTATGTTGGTCTGGGTTTCAGTGGCCAGTTCACTGGTGCATCGGTGGGAGGGGTGGGAGGTCGGAAACATGAAGAGAAGGAAAAGCAGCGGGAGGCAGGGGAGCTAGAAGGTGGTGGGGGGAAGGAGGCAGGTAGTCAATGATCTTTATTGGATATTTACTGTATGAAAAGCTCTGTACTAAGCACTTAAAAGAGTACAGTAAAGTGGGTAGACACGTTCCTTACCCTTAAGTAACTTACTGTTCAGTGGGGGAGAGACAGAGAGACTTTTAAATCAATCACCGGAAAGGGAAGTAATGAAGTAGAAGGATCTGGACATAGTGCTGTGGGTCGGGGGAAGTGGGGGCGGGGGGAAATATCAAAGAGCTTTGTGCGAATGCAATTGCTTAGACCTTGTAGAAGGGATGGAGAATAGATAGGAGAGATGAGAGATTTGTCAGGAAAGGCTTTCTGGAGGGAGATGTGATTCTGTAGGGTTTGGAAGATGGGTAGAGCTACAGTGTGGTGAATATGATGGAGTTTTGATAATAATAATTAAAAAGTCAGGTATTTGTTAACTGCTTACTATGTGTCAAGCACTGTTCTAGGCACTGAGATAAATACAAGTTAATCAGGTCAGGCAGAGTCTCTGTCCCAGATGGGGCTCACAGTCTAAGTAGGAGGGAGAAGGGTATTGCAATCCCATTTTACCGATGAGGAAACTGAGGCATGGAGAAGTTGTGACTTGCCCAAGATCACGCACCAGGCAAGTGGAGGAACCAGGATTAGAACCCAAGTCCTCTGACTCCCAGGCCTGGGCTCTTTCCACTAGGCCACACTGCTTCTAGGCAGGAGGGAGGGTGTAAGCAAAATGTCCACAGCAATAGAGATGATACTGAGGTCGAATAAGTAGGTTGGCATTAGAGAAGCAAAGTGTGCGGGCTGGGTTGTGTTAGGAGTTGAGTAAGGTAATCTTGGAGCGAGGAAGCTGATGGTAAAAATGTTTCTCTTTGATATAGAGAGGGATGGGCAACTACTGGAGATTTTGAAGCAATGAAAGAGGGACTGGGATATCTGTGGCCAACTGGGCATCTTATTCTGGGGTAAGAGGATGTGATCTCCACCTCTGTATACATCTCTATATGCCTATAGTGCTCTTGGTCTATATTTGACTGTTTCTGACATCATTCCCTACCTGTTGCTCCAGCAACCAAGTGAGCCCTGAAATCGGAGGAAGCATGGGTCATATATAATTTATGTAATTACATTATATTTTGTATAATTGATGTAAAATATATATGATTTTATATGAAAATATATGGGCAGAAGGGCTGACACCCATTCTTTGGGTGTGTACATGCCTGTGCACATGTGTGCCTATAAAAAACATTGATATGTGAATAAAAATGCATCCACACATTCAATGTTTAACAAGAAAAAAGTACTGGCTCGATGGGGGGAGCTCTTAATTTCTGGAAAACTGCTTTCATATTTTTTTCAAGCTATACTTAAGATTTAAAAAGAAATGATCTGTTCAAAGAGTAAAGATAGGTTTTAGCAACTGATTTCTCTCCATTTTGATATTGTCTATTGTGGAGGTCATCCATTAAGCCAAACCACATGTCACTTTCCCTCTTTGGTTAAGTGAAGATCAGCAGTCGGGTGAGTACGTCTATGCACTTGGATCGGTGACCTTTGGGCATTTCCGTCAACCCTACAGCACTTAGGCACATATCTATAAATTATATATTAATAATTACTTATTTACGTTAATATTGGTCTCCCCCCCTAGATTGTGAGCTCAATGTGAGCAGGGAATGTGACTATCAACTCTATTTTGTTCTCCCCCAAGCACTTAGCATACTGGTCTGAACATCATAAGTGCTCAATAAATCCTATTGATGGTTAGGATGCTACAACATAATTAGAAGATGTAATTAGGAGTGAGGGTAAAGCAGGAATAAGAAAGCCTTACTGAAGTTGCATTTCTTCCAAGAGGGCTACCCTAAGCCCTCATTTCCTCTTCTCCCACTCCTGTCTGCTTTGCCCTGACTTGCTCCCTTTATTCACCCTTCCCTCAGTCCCACACCATTTATGTCCATATCCATAATTTATCGATTTAGATTCATGTCTGTTTCCCCCTCTAGACTGTGAGCCCATTTGGGGAAGGGAATGTGTCTGTTATATTGTTGTATTGTACTTTCCCAAGCCCTAGTGCAGTGCTCTGTACACAGCAAGTGCTCAATACATACGTTTGATTGATGTGATTCCCCACCATCAGAGATCTTACAATCTAGCAGGAGAGACAGACACAAAAATAAATTAGAGTTAAGAATAAGAAGGAAAAGGGATTAAAAATCAGAGGGAATGTAAGGTCAGAATAAAATGATACAGAGGATGTCAATGTTCAACTGATGAGATGATGCAGAAATGCTGAAGAGGAGTGATATGAACTAGAGAGTTAAGAGCAGCATGTCCTAGTGAAAAGAGCACTGCCCTAGGAATTAGAGGACCTGGGTCAGCTGCTTTCCTGCTGTGTGTCCTTGGACAAGTCAGTGAACTTCACTGGATCTCAGTTTCCTCAACTGTAAAATGGGGATTCAATGGCACCCCTCCTACTTAGACTGTGAGCCCCACGTAGGTCAGGTACTGCATCCGACCTGATGATCGCGTATTTATCTCAGTGCTTAGAACAGTGTTTGACTCATAGTAAGCATTCAGCAAATGCCATAATATTTATAGTTCTTCCAAATAACAAACCCTACTCTCTCCAGCTGGGGCTGAAGCTAATTCTCTCCTTGACTCTAATTCCTCCATCCTTTCCCCATGAGACCTGCTTCCCCAAACCACTCACTATTTTCCAATCCTGTCTTTGGACTTTCCAATTAGTAAGACAACTGAGAAAACTACATTTGGAGACAAAAAAACAAAAACAAAAAATGGCCTCACCAAGTTCAAGTGGAATAGCACCATAGCTTTAAATGACTTCATAAGTAATTTCATGAAAAATAAATTCAAGCCATAAGACATTAACTTCCTCCTCCTCCTCAAGGTTCTCTTTTCCACCTGTCTCCAAAGAGAACGAGTTCCATCTGATCCTAAAATCTAAACCTTTTATCTTGTCTTGGACCTCATCGCCTCTCACCTCTTTAAAAAAATATTTATTCTCACTTACCTCTCCTCAGGCTCCTTCCTTCCAACATGTCCAAGCCCCTCCCATTCTGAAAAACAGTCAAAACACATCCTTTGATAGAGCAGCAACTTTGCCTAGTGGAAAGAGCTCAGGCCTGGAAGTCAGAGGACTGGGGTTCTAATCCTACCTCCACCACTTGTCTGCTGAGTGACCTTGGGCAAATCACTTAACTTCTCTGGGACTCAGTTGCCTCATCTGTAAAATGGGGATTAAGACTGTGATCCTCATGTTGGGAGATGGACTCATGGACTGTGTCCACCCTGATTAGCTTGGATCTACTCCAGCACTTAGAACAGTGCCAGACACATAGGAAGCTTTTAACAAATACCATAAAAAATGCACCATTATCTTCCTGTGACTAGATGTTCTCTTAGCCTTGGTTTTATACAAGTTCTCATTCATCTCTCTAATCGCTCTTCAGTTTCCTTTGCCGTCTCCTTTTCTTCTCCACAATCTATACATATCCCTGGATCCTTTATTCTTCTTGCTTTATGCTCATAATTAATCAATCAATAGTATCCACCAAGGGCCTACAGTGGGCACTTGGAAGAGTACAACAGAATTTGTAGTATTTCTCTTGGTGAAGGTATCACTTCACATGCTTTTAAACTGCCACCTTGTATGAAGCTCCATCTCCAGAGATGAACTCATCTTTCTTAAAAAAAAAAAAAAACCCACAACCTCAGTATTTATACCCCCTCTCCCACCTTTATGTGCTCCTTTCATGCAGCCGTTGGGGTCTATAGATCTGCCCCTTCCTCCACTTTACAATCACCACCTGGCCTAAACATGACTCTAACAGGCCCCTGATTGGTCTCCCTGACTCTTCGGTCTATCCTGCCTGCAGCTGCACCAATCACTGTCTCTGCTCATTAAGCAGCATGACTTAGTGGAGAGACCCCGGGCCTGGAAGTCAGAAGGACCTGGGTTCTAATTACTCCTCTGCCACATGCCTGCTGTGTGACCTTGGGCAAATCACTTAATTTCTCTGGGCCTTAGTTACCTCATCGAGAAAATGGGGATTAAGAGTGTGAGTCCCATGTGGGACAGGGACTGTATCCAACTTGATTGACTCAAATTTACCCCAGTGCTTAGAACAGTGCTTGGCACATAGTAAGTACTTAACAAGTACTATTATTATTATAAACCGCTACCTTGCCACCCACTGACATGTTGGTCTATTTTATTCTTGATTGGCTTATCTACCTGTTCACAGTATATATCTAGGCTAGACCTTTTCACTACTGTCTTTCAACACTATATAACTGCTTACCCCAGTCATTGGACAGTAAGCTCCTGAAGAAGCTGGTTTAGGGGAAAGAACATGGGCTTGGGAGTCAGAGGTCATGGGTTCTAATCCCACTCCACCACTTATCAGCTGTGTGACTTTGGGCAAGTCAGTTAACTTCTCTGTGCTTCAGTTACAGCGTGGCTCACTGGAAAGAGCATGGGCTTTGGAGTCAGAGGTCATGGGTTCGAATCCCGGCTTGGCCACTTGGCAGCTGTGTGACTTTGGGCAAGTCACTTAACTTCTCGGTGCCTCAGTTACCTCATCTGTAAAATGGGGATTGAGACTGTGAGCCCCACGTGGGACAACCTGATTCCCCTGTGTCTACCCCAGCGCTTAGAACAGTGCTCGGCACATAGTAAGCACTTAACAAATACCAACATTATTATTACATTATTCATCTGTAAAATGGGGATTCAGACTGTGAGCCCCATGTGGGACAACCGTATAACCATGTATCTACCCCAGGGCTTAGAACAGTGCTTGGCACACATAAACACTTAACAAATCCCATCATTATTATTATTACTATTATTATCCCATCTTATTTCCGGTGCATGTTGCTTGTGCACTTAATACAATGCTCTTCCCACTGGAGACGCTCTAACCATACCATGCTGTAGGTGATCAGTGTTAAGCTTCTGCTGTTTAGCATTTCTGGGTGTTTTTTTCTGGACCACCCACATCCTGAGTTTCTGTTTATTGTCACCTAGGCCCCTCTTCACTTGGGTAGACACCTCTGTGATTGTTAGGATGATGGGCATTTGTTCATCTTTGAATTGTTGAATTCTATTGCTAAATTGTTGAATTGAATTTTTGCTGAATTGTACTTTCCAAGCACTTAGTGCAGGGCTCTGAACATGGTAAGTGCTCAATAAATACGATTGAATGAATGAATGAGCCACAATGAAGTCATCTGCTAGACTGCTCAGAATCAATTGCTTCCCCCTCCTGCTGGACAGTGGTGCCACCCTCTTCGGTCCTTCAGTAGATCGTATTTACTGAGCACTTACTGTGTGCAGAGCAGTGTACTAAGCACTTGAGAGAGTAAAATATAATAAAAAACAGATCCAGTCCCTGCCTACAGTTTATGGCAAGAAGCCCACCTCCATTCTGGGTCGGGGGTTCATTTTCTAGCCAGTTATGACAAGCTCCCTTTGGCGTAGAAGGAAGCAGCCAAGCTAATTATTGTCAATACAGTGGGCAAATCAGGGAGTGGAAATGCCCCTTGTTCAGCTTCTGTGGCCTTGTTTTGTCTCTGTTCCTTACAGTTGGTTCCCAGAAAGACCTCTCTGTTCACTCCTCTAAGTGTTCATCTCTAAACAGGGATTTTCAGTTTCAGCATCATTGAGTTTTAATAAACACCAACTGTGAGCAGAATGCTGTATTTTCCCTTGGGAAAAAACTATTGTAACCCACATCCCCTGACCTCAAGAAGTAAATAATATAATGCAGAGACAGTCTGTAATGGGAGGAGACAGATAGCCAGGCTCTAGACTGCAAGCTCATTGTGGGCAGGGAATATTGTCTACCAACTGTTATAACAATGATAATAATAATAATTATGGTATTTGTTAAGCGCTTACTTTGTGCCAGGCACTGTACTAAGCTCTGGGGTGGGTACAAGCAAATTGGGTTGTACATAGTCCCTGTCCCACATGGGGCTCACAATCTTAATCCCCATTTTACAGAAGAGGGTGCTGAGGCACAGAGAAGTTAAGTGTCTTGCCCAAGGTCACACAGCAGAAACGTGGCAGAGTGGGATTAGAACTCATGTCCTCTGACCCCCAAACCTGTGCTCTTTCCACTAGGCCATGCTGTTACAGTGTACTCTCTCAAGTGCTTAGTACAGTGCTCTGCACACATAAGGGCTTAATAAATATGATTGACTGACTGATTGACTGATTGATATAGATGTAAATTGCATACAGTAGGAATAGGAAGGAAACTGTACGTACCAATGGGTGTAAGTGAAAAACGAATAAATGAATAGAAAAGATAAGGCTGGATGATGGAATGATAATAATAATAATGGTACTGTTTAAACATTTACTATGTGCTAAGCACTATACTAAGCACTATACTAAGCAGTGGGGTAGATACAAAATAATCAGGCCAGGCAAAGTCCCTGTCTAATATGGGGCTCACAGTCTCTATGAGAAGCAGCGTGGCACGGTGGAAAGAGCATGGGCTTTGGAGTCAAGGCTCATGAGTTAGAATGCCGGCTCTGCCACTTGTCAGCTGTGTGATTGTGGGCAAGTCACTTCACTTCTCTGTGCCTCAGTTCCCTCATCTGTAAAATGGGGATTAAGACTGTGAGCCCCACGTGGGACAACCTGATTCCCCTGTGTTTACCCCAGCGCTTAGAACAGTGCTCTGCACATAGTAAGCGCTTAACAAATACCAACATTATTATTATTATTATTAAGAGAGGGAGAACAGGTATTTAAACTCCATTTTAAAGATGAGGAAACTGAAACACAAAGAAGTGAAATGACTTGCCCCAAATCACACAGCAGGTGAATGGTAGAACCAGGATTAGAACTCAAGTCCTCTGACTCTCAGGCCCAAACTCTTTCCACTAGACCATGCTGCTTCCCATGATATTAGGGAAAGAGGAATTAGTTTTTGAGGAAGCTTAGAAAGTGGGAAAGGTATGCTGCAATGCCATTTTTCAATTTTTAAGTCTTAAAGCTTTGGTTTACACTAGACTAGCTTCTTCTGGGCAGGGAACATGTCTAACAACTCTGCTACACTGCATTCTCCCAAACGCTTAGTTCTGGGCTCCACACACATTAAGTGCTCAATATGAATGATTGATTTGTATTGGGTTTTCTCTAGTATAGACCTTCTTTTTGTTTGTGGATTGACTTTATCATTTTCCCAAAGTTTACAGATGTCCTGACCTTGCTGGAAATTCTCTCCTTACCTTGCCTGTCATCAAAATACATAAACCAATCTATCTCTTCACCCGCTACTCTCCAATTTAACAGTGCTCTGTGCACAGTAAGCACTCAATAATTACCACTGATTGATTGATCTAATTCTACCTCATACTCAACTCTCCTGGCCTCAATCTTTGCTTACACAGTTTCCCCAAACTCAAACACTCCCCTCTCTTACTCTAAATCCCTCAGCCCATTACTCTCCCCATTTTCATCCCTCCCTCCCCCGACCTCAAATCCCACCTTGTACAGGAAAGCTTTGCAGGTTCACTCAGAAAAACCTTCTCTGGATTCCCCTGCCCTCTCCAGCTATCATCCCAGCTCCCTCCCTCCTTTTCCCCATCCATATGCCTTAAAAAGGTTGTAGACACTTCCTCTCCTCAGCACTTATGCACATATTCATATTCTTGATTGATTCCCTTACCTGTAATTTATTTTAATGTCTGTCTCCCCCTCTAGATGGTAAGCTCTCTGAGGGTTGGGCTCATGTTTACCAACTGGATTGTATTGGACTCTCCCAAGTATTTAGTACAATGCTCTGCACATAGTAACTGTTCAGTTAAAAAAAATGATTGATTGATATCAAATCAATTAATTATCCTGTAATGATGGCGGCATTTATTAGACGCTTACTATGTTCCATATAAATTAATCACATGTTCCTCAGTTACCTCATCTGTAAAATAGGGATTAAGACCATGAGCCCCATGTGGGAGAAGGATTTGCTTATATCTACTTGATCTGTTTCTATCTACCCCAGCACTTAATACAGTGCCTGGAAAATAGTAAGTGCTTAACAAATACCACAATTATTATTATTATCATTATCATGGCCAGAGTCCTGCCTACTATTTTGGTGTGAGGGCCACCCCCATTTCTCAACAGAAGTGTGAACATGAAGTTGGTAGGCACTCTCCCTACCCCACCCATAGGAGTCTACATTCTAGAGGGGGAGACAGACAATTAAATAGGTTACAAATAGGGGAACTGTCATCTCAGCCCTTCTGCACCAGGGATTGCATCTCCCAACTCTGTTGTATTGGACTACCCCATGTGCTTGGACTCTCCCACATGGGGCTCACAGTTTTAAGCAGCGTGGCTTAGTGAAAAGAGCATGGGCTTGGGAGTCAGAAGTCATGGGTTCTCATCCCGGCTCTGTCACTTATCAGCTGTGTGATTTGGGGCAAGTCACTTCACTTCTCTGTGACTCAGTTACCTCATCTGGAAAATGGGGATTAAGACAGTGAGCCCCACGGGGGACAACCTGATTACCTTCTATCTACTCCAGTGCTTAAAACAGTGCTTGATGCATGGTAAGCACTTAACAAATACCATCATCATCATTATTATTATTATTACTAATCTCATTTTTCCTGATGAGATAATTGAGGCTCAGAGAAGTGAAGTTACTTGCCCAAGACAAGTGGCCTTGCCAGGATTAGAACCCAGGTCCTTCTGACTCCCATGCCATGCTCTGGCCACTGGGCCACGCTACTTCTCCCGGGTTTAGGCTTACACCCTGGCCCCTTGAACCTGTTGCTCTGGTTTATACTCCAAGAAGAATAATAAGATTAATAATAGTGGTATTTGTGTCAAGCTCTGAGTTAGGAACAATATAGTCTGATCAGGCACAGTCCCTATCCCACATGAAGCTCAGAGTCTAAGGGAGAACAGGCATTTAATCCCCATTTTACAGATGAGGAGCCTGAGACAAGGAGAAGTAAAATGTTAGGACAAACGCACACAACAGGCAAGCAGCGGGGTCGGGATTAGAAGCCGGGTTTCCTGATTCCTCATCCTACCGCATGCCACTAGGTCATGCTGCTTCTCATTCTTCTCAATGTATGTTGCTTGATTTGGAGATTTGAGCATTCAGATTGTCACCCCATGTCTGGGGGCAGGAATTGCAAGTACATCATTAACATCGGCATAAAAAATGATCATAAAAGTGGGAGGCCCATTCATGTCATTCCCTCCCTGATGCCAACCTGGTTTCTGCCCCTCTGGTAATACTAGTAATAGTAATCACAATAATGGCATTTGTTAAGCACACTTACTATGTGCCAAGCACTGTTCTAAGTGCTGGGGTAGGTACAAGGTAATCAGGTTGTCCCACGTGGGACTCACAGTCTTAATCCCCATTTGACAGATGAGGTAACTGAGGCACAGTGAAGTGAAGTGACTTGCCCACAGTCACACAGCCGACAAGTGGCAGAGCTGGGATTCGAACTCATGAGCCCTGACTCCAAAGCCCGTGCTCTTTCCACTGAGCCACGCTGCTTCTCATAGTTTCATAGTACTATGAAACATAGTTTCACGCTACATAGTTTGGCAGGGGTGGCAGGAACATCAACAGCTACTTATCTGCTGTGTGATCTTGGGCAAGTCACTTCACTTCTCTGCACCTCAGTTCCCTCATCTGTCAAATGGGGATTAAGACCGTGAGTCCCACGTGGGACAACCTGATTCCCCTATGTCTACCCCAGCACTTAGAACAGTGCTTGGCACATAGTAAGCGCTTAACAAATACCAACATTATTATTATGTAGTTGAAGGGAGAAAAGCCCACAAGCAGGGCGGGGGTCTTTTTCCCTCCCCTCAAAGCAAGCAAGCAAGGCAAACCAAATCAGCTCTTTACTAGCTCTTTGGAAGTGTTCGTTCATTCATTCAGTCAGTCAGTCATATTGACTATGTACGGAGTACTGTACTAAACACCTGGAGAACATTCCTGCCCACAACAAGCTTATTCATTCAATCGTATTCATTGAGCACTTACTGTGTGCAGAGCAGTGTACTAAGCGCTTGGAAAGTACAGTTCAGCAACAGATAGAGATAACCCCTACCTAACAATAGTAGCTCCTTGGGAGGGTCTGGCTACTTCCTAATTTAGAGTTTGCAGGGCAGCATGCAGGAGATTTTATAAAGCACTGCTTTATGGGATCATCTTGAAGAATTTGGCCTAACATTTCATAAAGCAAATTCCGCCATCTCATCAGGGAAACAAATGTGGTATTGGTTAACTCCATGGCTAAGATCATGGCATTGCCTCCTCCATTGGAAAGCTCCCCTCCTCCAGGAGGCCTTCCCAGACTAAGCCTCCTTTTTCCTCAGCTCCACCCCGACCATTGCCCTCACTCACTCCCTCTGCTCTAACCCCCTCCCCTCCCCAAAGCACTTGTGTGTATATATGTACATGTTTATAATTCTATTTATTTTATTAATAATGTGTATATATCTATAATTCTATTTATTTATATTGATGCTATTGATGCCTGTTTACTTGTTTTGATGTCTGTCTCCCTGCTTCTAGACTGTGAGCCTGTCGTGGGCAGGAATTGTCTCTATTTGTTACTGTTCTTACAGGCTGTACGGTCGAAAGTCTTACAGTCTGCACAAAAGACACTGCATAGCCTAGTGGATAGAGCCCGGGCCTGGGAGCCAGAGGCCCCGGGTTTTAATCCTGGCTCTGCCACTTGCCTGCTGTGTGACTTTGGGCAAGTCACTTCACTTCTCTGTGTCTCAGTTTCCTCAACTGCACAATGGAGATTCAATACCTGTTCTCCCTTCTATTTAAACAGTGAGACTCATCTGGGACAGGGGCTATGCCCAACATAATTAACTTGTATCTACCCCAGCACTTAGAAAGGTCCTTGACACATAGTGAGTGCTTAACAAATACCATAAAGAAAGATGATCAGTAATCGATGGGTTAACCGATCCATCGACTGGATCGAATGCCTGTTAACACCCATGACAATGCTAAAGTTAGGGAGGTAGTGGCCACTGAGTAACTTTTAGCCTCTGTCTTGAATGATCAATCTGAAGTTGAGTAACATAATATGGATGATTTTATCATTTGTTGTAATCCGATGTGTAAGTTAGTGTGCCTTGAGGAATTGGTACCCCCCCCTCAATTTATTAGTTGAAGTATCTCCCATCTTTCAATGATGGAAAAAATTTTTATATTGACATATCTTGAGTTTTTATTGAAGTTATATTAGTGCTATCTATCAGTGATATGCTAGAAAATCTATAACTTCCACCAAAATATTACCCATGTGAGCAATTCAGTTTATGAAGTTCAATCTTCTCGAGCCAGCTTAATGCCTCATGGTTCATTTTTCAAGCTCTGTGATGTTTAATGATTGTGTCAAAATAAAAACTAATACACAGTTTCACGTCTGTCACCAAATTATGCCATTCAATTTATGACTGAAGGTATGAAAAAAGACACGCTCGTGTATGAAGGTCTGCAAATGGAAACCATCTCAGGTCTCCAGAATTCTATTTCCTGTTTTGACACTTCTTAGTGGTCTCCGAGATCATTTATTTTGGTTACAATTACACAGGAATTTTGTCAGGATAAAGTATTGAGCCAGTTTCATCATGTAGATGTTTGTCTAGGGGGGGTCAGCTGTCAAGTCAGTCAATGTGGGGATAAAAAAATAAAAAGAAAGGTTGAAAGTTCTTTATCACCTTGTTTAAAGCAATCTTACATCCTATTTTCTAAACTGCTAAACAGTAATTCCCAAATTCACTCAATTCCAACATATTAAATCCTAATTTTAACATCAAGGAGTGGACTGACTCGGGGGGAAAAAAGCGGGCTTTGCTAATTCCGGGTTTTCTTTTCCATTATCTGTGGTTCCGTCCAAAGCCTTACATAAAGTGGAGGTTAGCAGATATTTAAGCCATCCAACGGGAAAAATCACGGCTCTTTCTGTCTGCAGGGAAGATTTCCAAGAGCTGAGGTTCAGTTGACTAGTGGATCACAATCTCAAAAGATCATTTTCTATTGTAAATTCTATGGGCTCACTCAGTTTACGGGGTGATGTACTTAAAGTGGCACTGTCTACACATTCTCTAACCACGATGGGGCAATTCCTCACCACCAGCAGCTTCTCCTGCTTATTAATAGCTTCTGTTCTCTTTAACTGCTATTTCCCAGCTCCCATTCTTTACTCCTCCCTACCACACCCCGCTCTCGACCTACCCATCTTCAATCCACGGTTGGTGCCAGCCCCCCAACCCGGGACATCTTCCTTCAAATTCGACAGACCACAACTCTCCCCAAAGCCCTCCTGAAATCACGCCACCTTCCCTGAATCATTTCCACCTCCAGGGAAATCCTTTTTCTTGATTTTCTAGCCATTTATGAACTCCATTCATTTATTTACTGATTTTTACATCCTGTTGCTATTACTAAGCTGTATGTCTATTGACAGAAACCCTCCCCCCACCACACACACACTATATGTAAACAATTTAGGACTCCCTGCCTTGACCATTAGACTACAAGCTCCTTGAGGTAAGGGGCCATATCTTTCACCTCTAAATAGTGCCCTACAGGCGCTGAGTGATTGAATTGCTCACCCCTAGCTCCCTTTTCTTCCTTTATTCTCTCAATTCCCTGAGCTGCTACCAAAGTGGATGAGAACTCACTGGGTGCAGAGCACTGTACTAAGTGCTCGGGAGGGTACAATATCAAACAATATTACTCTATGTTTGGTCATTCATTCCTTCATTCAGTTGTATTTACTGAACTCTTACCGTGTGCAGAGCACTGGACTAAGTGCTTGGGAGAGTAAAATATAACAATAAACAGATGCATTCTCTGCCCACGAGGAGTTTACAAACTAGAGCGCTTTTATTTTTTCCAAAGCTCTTTCTCATCAGTGATCTCATTTTATCCTCACACTTTCCCTTTGAGGTGGGGCAGGGCAGCTGAGATCATCCTTATTTTACAGGAGAGGAAACTGAGGCCCAGAGAAGTTAAGTGACTTGCCCAAGGTCTCACAGCAGGCCCGGGGCAGAGGAGAGACTAGAACCTCACTGTTCTGATGCCTGGCCCTGGGTTCTTTCCATGCTGCCTCTGATCCACACCATCTGGAAGGCTCCATCAGAGAAGCAGCGTGGCTTAGTGGAAAGAGCATGGCTTTGGAAGTCAGAGGTTGTGGGTTCTAATCCCGATCTGTGAATTGTCAGCTGTGTGACTTTGGGCAAGTCCCTTAACTTCTCTGTGCCTCAGTTTCCTCATCTGTAAAATGGGGATTAAGTCTATGAGCCCCACATGGGACAATCTGATTACCTTGTATCTACCCCAGTGCTTAGAATAGTGCTTGGCACACAGTAAGCACTTAACAAATACCATTATTATTCTTATTATTGTTTACTCATTTCCTATACTGTCTACAGCAATCTTGTGATCAAGTGAGAATTTACCAGCCCAGGCAAAACACCTACATGGGTAACTCTCATTTACCATGAGCTCTCCTACTAGAGAGAGAATCAGAAAATCCTAGTACCAGTGGAGGAGTAGTTATCAATCAATAGTATTTATTGAGCATCTTTTATGTACAGAGGACCGTACTGAACTCCCAGGAGAGAATGAGAGCTGGGGAAAGCACTAAGCCCACCCTCAAGGAGCTAATAATCTAATGGGGTAAGGTGGAACAAAATCATTTAGAAACAGGAAGAACACTAGACTAAACAGGTGGATAGGTGAATACATAAGTGTTTAAATAGTAAAGAATGTGAATCGATACAAAAGTGTTGTGGGTGGCTACAGAAAAGTACAAGCATTCATTCATTCAGTAGTATTTATTGAGCGCTTACTATGTGCAGAGCACTGTACTAAACGCTTGGAATGAACAAGTCGGCAACAAATAGAGACAGTCCCTGCCGTTTGACGGGCTTACAGTCTAATCGGGGGAGACGGACAGACAAGAACAATGGCAATAAATAGAGTCAAGGGGAAGAACATCTCGTAAAAACAATGGCAACTAAATAGAATCAAGGCGATGTACAATTCATTAACAAAATAAATAGGGTAATGGAAATATCTACAAGCGATGATCAATCAATCAGTGGTATTTATTGAGTGCTTACCATGTGCACAGCATTATACTAAACGCTTGGGGGAGCA
Organism: Ornithorhynchus anatinus; assembly: GCF_004115215.2. Taxonomy (NCBI): domain Eukaryota; kingdom Metazoa; phylum Chordata; class Mammalia; order Monotremata; family Ornithorhynchidae; genus Ornithorhynchus; species Ornithorhynchus anatinus. The sequence goes on along the minus strand of NC_041749.1, from coordinate 119,521,862 downwards.
CAATATAATAGAATTAGTAAACATGTTGCCTGACCACAAGAAGCTTACAGCCTAGGGGGCGAGACAGAAACTAAAATAAAGTACGTAAATAATTAACAGTACATAAGTTCTGTGGGGCTGAGGGTGGGGTGGATTTTAATTGCTTAAAAACACAAACTGAGTCCCAGAGAGTGACTTTCCCAAAGTCACGCAGCCAGCCAGAGCTGGAATGACAAATCACCAAAGCATTATGAAGGAAGCCGAGACAACTTGACTGCAGAGGAGGAACTCAACAATAGAAGAAGTCTAATGCCTGAAAAATGTCTCGTTTCCTAAATTGTTCACATTGCTACATTGCAGATTCATGAATGAGTTTTGCAAAATAAGACTGATGGTTTGTAATTGTCAGACCACCCCAGTGACTCATTAATTTTACCCTGCTGCCTTCATGTGAAAACTCAAGTCTCCAAACTGCAACATTTGTTTTCGAGAAAAGCACAAAGAAGCAAAAGGTTGCCTTTCCCTGTCTTTATTTTCTTCTTGTAATATGCTGAGCTCAGATAGCATTAACCGGCGAGCAGGACATAAAAGGTGACTTTACAGCTTAAAACATTATATTTTTAGGGTGTTCAAGAAAAAAATTGCAAACATCAGAATGGTCATTTGCCTTATTCATTCTTTACAGTGAATTTCATGGAGATCTCATCATATCAGTTGTCTCTCATAATGCCTTAATTTGGGTTTCATCCAAATGAAATAGGAGACAAAGTCACTGTTAGGCTGTTTTCACTAAGATCCTGAATTTCATATAAATAAGACCTTGTTATTTTTTGTCTCCAAATTGAAAGTGATTGTAGTCATGCAATTTCCCTCAAAACCAAATTCCCAATTCTCATTTCCTTTAACAGGAGAGTAGCTTATAAACCTTTCTATGTCTGCCTTCCCCATTAGAGTACAAGCTCCTTGTGGACAGGACCTCTTCCCTTGCTTCGATGGTTCATTCCTGACCTCTAGTCCAATGTAGTGCACCATAAGGGCACTCTGGAGATAATAATAATAATAATAATGTTGGTATTTCTTAAGCCCTTACTATGTGCAGAGCACTGTTCTAAGTGCTGGGGTAGATACAGGGTAATCAGGTTGTCCCACATGAGGCGCACAGTCTTAATTCCCATTTTCCAGATGAGGGTACTGAGGCCCAGAGAAGTTAAGTGACTTGCCCACAGTCACACAGCTGCCAAGTGGCAGAGACTGGATTCGAACCCATGACCTATGACTCCAAAGCCCTTGCTCTTTCCACTGAGCCACACTGCCAACATCACTACAATGGCTTTGGCTAGTCCATTAGTTAGCCAGAACTGGCCGACCTAGCCACTTGAATTCATATTTCACTACCCTTTCCATGTCTCCTCTGGGTTGGGGGAACGGGGATGGGAGAGAAGATGAGGAGGGAGAAAGAACAAGGGCAAGACCAGAATGGAGACAGAGCTCAGATCAGGGTGGTAGTGGTTTGAGTGGAAAGAAAAGGGTGGATTTTGTAAAAGGCTTTAGTACCTCCTCCAGGAAACCCTCCCCACTGATTCCTAGCGACCCAAACTTGTCAATCCAATAACCACCCTTACCCCATATATAGTTATAATAATAATAATAATAATGTTGGTATTTGTTAAGTGCTTACTATGTGCCGAGCACTGTTCTAAGCACTGGGGAAGACATAGGGGAATCAGGTTGTCCCACGTGGGGCTCACAGTTAATCCCCATTTTACAGATGAGGGAACTGAGGCACAGAGAAGTTAAGTGACTTGCCCACAGTCACACAGCCGACAAATGGCTGAGCTGGGATTCGAACTCATGAGCCCTGACTCCAAAGCCCATGCTCTTTCCACTGAGCCACGCTGCTTCTCCTTAGTTAGTTATACTCATCCTCAATCATTATGGATACCTATGTGTACTTAATGGCACATTTGATTGGTGATTCATTGATTTCATCCTGACGCATCGCTAATTTGTACCATTACTTATTTGATGTATTTGTATCGTTACTTATTAGATACCCCTTCTATTTCCTGTCCCCACTATTGATAAATGATTTACATTTGCCTGACTTCCATTAGTTGGTAAGGCCCTTGAGGGTAGGGGCTATATCATCTTTAATCGTACTCTCCAAAGTCCATATCATAGTGCTCATCACTAAGCCTTTTTTTCCAATGGCATTTGTTACACACGTCCTATGTGCCAGGCACTGTACTAAACAGTGGGGTAGATTCACTCATTCATTCATTCATATTTATTGAGCACTTACTGTGTGCTGAGCACTGTACTAAGCGCTTGGTAAGTACAATTCAGCAACAAATAGAGACAATCCCTGCCCACAGAGAAGCAGCGTGGCTCAGTGGAAAGAGCACGGGCTTTGGAGTCAGGGCTCATGAGTTCGAATCCCAGCTCTGCCACTTGGCTGTGTGACTGTGGGCAAGTCACTTAACTTCTCTGTGCCTCAGTTCCCTCATCTGTAAAATGGGGGTTAAGACTGTGAGCCCCACGTGGGACAACCTGATTCCCCTATGTATACCCCAGCGCTTAGAACAGTGCTTGGCACATAGTAAGCGCTTAACAAATACCAACATTATTACACAATGGGCTCACAGTCTAGAATGGGGGAGACAGATATCAAACAAGTAAACAGGCATCATGCAAGGTAATCAGATTGGACACAGTCCATGTCCCACATGGGGCTCACAGTCTTAATCCCCATTTTCCATTTTCCAGATGAAGTCACTGAGGCCCAGAGAAGTTAATAATAATAACAATAATGATGGTATTTGTTAAGCGCTTACTATGTGTCAACCACTGTTCTAAGCACTGGGGTAGATACAAGGTAATCAGACTGTCCCAAGTGGGATTCACAGTCTTAATCCCAATTTTACAGATGAGGGAACTGAGGCACAGAGAAGTTAAATGGCTTGCCCAAGGTCACACAGCAGACAAGCGGCAGAGCCGGTATTAGGACCCATGTGAAGTTAAATGGCTTGCCCAAGGTCACACAGCAGACAAGCGGCAGAGCCAGTATTAGGACCCATGTCCTCTGACTCCCAAGCCTGTGCTCTTTCCTCTAAGCCGCGCTGCTTCTCATTTAAAGTTAAATAATAATAATAATGTTGGTATTTGTTAAGCACTTACTATGTGCAGAGCACTGTTCTAAGCGCTGGGGTAGATACAGGATCATCAGGTTGTCCCACATGAGGCTCACAGTTAATCCCCATTTTATAGATGAGGTAAATGAGGCACAGAGAAGTTAAGTGACTTGCCCACAGTCACACAGCTGACAAGTGGCAGAGCCTAGATTTGAACCTATGACCTCTGACTCCCAAACCCGGGCTCTTTCCACTGAGCCACGCTGCTTCATTTGCCCAAGGTCACCCAGAAGACAAGTGGCAGAGCCAGATTTAGAACCCAGGTCCTCTGACTCCCAGGCTGCTACCCAGTATGAACTAAATAAAAATTGTTTATTGGCTGAAAAGCTGTACCACAGAATCGATTCTAGTGTTAAGGGCTGGGCCAGCGCCACTTACGCCCTCTTGCCCCTGCCTGTCATGATTCCGCTGTGGTGTCAAGTGCAGTGAGGGAGGACACGGGCAGGGCAGTAGCACTTGGCCAAGCACCAAAGCTATGACCCAGGAGGTGATTTCCGCTGTAGCCATTGTGGGCCAGCTGAATTTCAGGATTCCAGGTGGGCCGGTCCACCTCGCAGACTGACCTGGGTGGCCCTTGGGTCAGAAACCTTCCCCGCTCACGGCATGGCCCCGGCAGGCAGGACCAAGACTAGAACCCCTAGAATCAGGGGCTCCCGATTCCCAGATCCGTGCTCTTTCCACTAAATCAATAGCAGGGCTTAGCATTCAGCATAAAGTCATTACAAACAGACTGACTCACTTGGAGAACAACACGACACCAGAAGGGAATAAAGAAGACAGTGCCAAACACTTGCTACCAAATGTAAAGGTGCAGTAAGAGGCCAACATTACACATGCACCTCCCTTGCCTCAAGGTCTCTTTCGCTGAGAAGCAGTGTGGCCCAGCGGAAAGAACCCGGGCTTGGGAGTCAGAGGTCATGGGTTTTAATCCCCACTCTGCCGCTTGTCAGCTGGGTGGCTTTGGGCAAGTCACTTAATTGCTCTGGGCCTCAATTATCTCATCTGTAAAATGGGGATTTAGACTGTGAGCCTCATGTGGGACAATCTAATTATGTTGAATTCCCCCCAGGGCTTAGAACAGTGCTTGGCACATAGTAAACACTTAACAAATGCCACTATTATTATTAGTATTATTATTATAGAGCATGGACCTGGAAGTCAGAAAGTCTAGTCCCGGCTCCACCACTTGTCTCTTGTGTGACTTCAGGCAAGTCACTTCATTTCTCTGTGCCTCAGTTGCCTCATCTGTAAAATGGACTGTGGGACAGGGACTGTATCCAACCCAATTTGCTTCTTTCCACCCCAGCGCTTAGTACAGTGCCTGGCACATGGTAAGCGTGCAACAAATACTATAATTATAGAGAAGCAGCCTGGCTCAGTGGAAAGAGCACAGGCTTGGGAGTCATAGGTCATGGGTTCAAATCCCGGCTCTGCCACTTGTCAGCTGTGTGACACTGGGCAAGTCACTTAACTTCTCTGTGCCTCAGTGACCTCATCTGTAAAATGGGGATTAAGACTGTGAGCCTCACATGGGACAACCTGATTACCCTGTATCTACCCCAGCACTTAGAACAGTTCTCTGCACATAGTAAGCACTTAACAAATACCAACATTATTATTATTATTATTACATAACCACATCCACACGTTAGATTGAATGTGATGGGTCTACTTTTGGGTCTGTGTACTTTGCATATGAATTCTATGATATTCACAGCAATCTGCCAGAGAGCCAATTGAGCTAGAGAAATTGAATTTTCTGCCCCGTTCTTTGGACCTTTAGGTGGTCAGGATCTCACTTTCCTCTACTTCATCTAAAGGATGGCAACTCTAGCAGAAAAACAATGCTGCAGGACTGTAATTTAATACCGACTTCGAGGAACTCGGTCGCTGTGGATTGAATACCTGATATCATTTCGGGTAGGGAGTCTCCTCTCCACATGGCAGCTGGACCCCATCCTTTGTCCTTTCTGGAAATTGATGAGATCCCAGGCTTCCTATGAGATTAATGCTCTTAAAAGACAGTGTCATGTCATTCACTCTATCTCCCTTTAATCCCTGCCCTCTTTCAACAACTATATTTGATACCCTAGAGTGGAGATCTTCAAATCTGGGGGATAAAATATTCTTTCTGGGCTCCCAGCAGCACCAGGGTGTGCTCTTTGGAGGAAAGACTCTATATAAATCAAAGAACGAAACAAACAAACAAACCAATAAATCACTGCAAAAGAAGTGAAGTGAGAATAATTTAAGGACTGGCTCTGGGAGAGAGATAAGTAGAACAGAAATGGGGATGAAGGGAGTCGGTAGAAGAGCTCTGGTTGACATAGCGAATAGAGAGGGTAGCAGAAAATGACCAATCCACTGTGACAGGGACTGGTTTACAGCCTCTCACTGTCCCAGGGTACACGATATGGGTGCAAACTGCCCGTCTGATAGGATTATGGCCATCCCGAGCACCCCTATCTGCTCATCCTTTGTTGAAGGAGTTAATTTACTTCACGGTTATGAGCAGCATCCTCTGATCGGTTTGTGTCAACCTAAGCCTCAACCTCTGATTCATTCCTGCCAAAATGAGTGGACATGATTAGTTCCCTCATCCCCGTGCTGGGGAAGAGGTGGGAGTCGTCCGGCTCTGTGGGCGCGCAACCGCTGAAAGGGATAGAGAGGAGGCGGATGGGGATCCTTAATTTCAATTTTTCTTTAATTTCTTAAATTTTCTTTAATTTTAAATGAAAAGAATGCCCGTCGCCTCCTCCTCTTGGTCAGTCATATCCACAGACCAGGGAGTCCCAACACTGGGGAATTTATTTTTTATTTAGGGCTGAACTAACATCAGCTCACCTGCTCCCTCTCTCCCCCTCCTACAGCCCTCTTCAAAGCCTTTCTGAAGTCACATCTCCTGAAGAGGCCTTCCCAGACTAAGCCCCACTTTTCCTCATCTCCCACTCCCTTCTGCATCACCCTGACTGGCTCCTTTTGCTCTTCCCCTCTCTCCCAGCCCCACAGCACTGATGTCATTTTATCTGTCATTTTATTTATTTATATTCATGTTAGTTCATCTGTATTGATGTCTGTCCTACTGCCACACCCCCCGTTCCCCCGACTGTGAGCTCATTGTGGAAAGGGATTGTCATTCTTTCTTGTTGCATTGTACTTTCCTAAGCGCTTAGTACAGTGCTCTGCACACAGTAAATAAATACGATCAAATGAATAAATGAATGAATGAACAGTAGCCCTCCGTGACTGGCTGGGAGACCCCTTCCTGGGATTCCCCCCTCCCTGGTGAGGAGATCGACTCCAGGCGCACCCACCCATGCTTTGGTTTTGGAAGAAACCAGGAGTGCTCCTGTAATGGTCCTGCGATCCTTCCTCCACAACAAGTCCCGCCTTCCTCTTCCCCAGTTCTTCCCCCTGCTTATCAGATGAGGTGACCTAGTAATACAAACTATGAGGCAGACATTGTTCTAAGCACTGGGGTAAATAGAAGATAATCGAGTTGGACATGGTCCCTGTCCCACATAGAGCTCATAGTCTTAATCCCCACTTTACATCATGGCAAGAGAGTTTGCATACACTGATGGAGGTTAGAGGTATGCCATATAGGACTTCCCATAACTGAAAGGTCTAAGCCGAAGGGTCGATTCACCTGAGTCACAGATTCTGTGATTCTCGGATTCTCTGATTCACAGAGTCGATTCACCTGAGCCGGGCAGCAGGGGCATGGGAAAGACCCCAAGGTGGATGATCAAGCTATCAAAATGTTGATCAAAGACAATGGTGGAGACTCAAGTTTTTACTGCATGGAAGAAGGCAGTGGTAAACCACTTCTGAATCTTTACCAAAAGAACTCTATAGATACACATACCAGAACGACTTTAGGGGAGAAGACAGTATGTTCTGAAGAGGGTGCTTCCATGGAGTGGCTATGTGTCGGAAACAACTGGACAGCATTTGAAGATGAAGAGCTGAGGCACAGAGAAGTGAAGTGGCTTGCCCGAGGTCACACAGCAGACAAGTGGCAGAATCAGAATTAGAACCCAGGTCCTTCTGACTCATTCATACATTCATTCAATAGTATTTATTGAGTGCAGAGCACTGTACTAAGCACTTGGAATGTACAAGTCGGCAACAGATAGAGACAGTCCCTGCCCTTTGACAGGCTTACAGTCTAATCAGGAGAGACAGGCAGACAATAACAATGGCAATAAATAGAGTCAAGGGGAAGAACATCTCATAAAAACAATGGCAACTAAATAGAATCAGGGTGATGTACATCTCATTAAACAAAATAAACAAAATAAATAGGGTGATAAAGATATATACAGTTGAGCGGACAAGTACAGTGTTGAGGGGGTGAGACAGGAGAGGGAAAGGGGGGAGAAGAGGGTTTAGCTGCGGAGAGGTGAATGGGGGGGTAGAGGGAGCAGAGGGAAAAAGGGGGGAGCTCAGTCTGGGAAGGCCTCTTGGAGGAGGTGAGCTTTAAATAGGGATTTGAAGAGGGGAAGAGAATTAGATTGTCGGAGGTGAGGAGGGAGGGCATTCCAGGATCGCGGGAGGACGTGGCCCAGGGGTCGACGGCGGGATAGGCGAGACCGAGGGACGGTGAGGAGGTGGGCGGCAGAGGAGCGGAGTGTGCGGGATGGGCAGTAGAAAGAGAGAAGGGAGGAGAAGTAGGAAGGGGCAAGGTGATGGAGTGAGGAGTTTTTGTTTGGAGCGGAGGTTGATAGGCAACCACTGGAGGTGTTTAAGAAGGGGAGTGACATGCCCTGATCATTTCTGCAGGAAGATGAGCCGGGCAACGGAGTGAAGAATAAACTGGAGCGGGGCGAGAGAGGAGGAAGGGAGATCAGAGAGAAGGCTGACACAGTAGTCTAGCCGGGATATAACAAGAGCCTGTAGCAGTAAGGTAGCTGTTTGGGTGGAGAGGAAAGGGTGGATCTTGGCGATATTGTAAAGGTGAGACCAGCAGGTTTTGGTAACGGATCAGATATGTGGGGTGAACGAGAGAGACGAGTCAAAGATGACACCGAGGTTGCGGGCCCGAGAGACGGGAAGGATGGTCGGACCATCCATGGTGATAGGGAAGTCTGGGAGAGGACGGGGCTTGGGAGGGAAGATGAGGAGCTCAGTCTTGCTCATGTTTAGTTTTAGGTGGCGGGCTGACATCCAGGTGGAGACATCCTGGAGGCAGGAGGAGATGTGAGCCTGAAGGGACAGGGAGAGGACAAGGTCAGAGATGTAGACCTGCGTGTCATCTGCGTAGAGATGGTAGTCAAAGCCGTGAGAGCGAATGAGTTCACCAAGGGAGTGAGTGTAAATGGAGAACAGAAGAGGGCTAAGAACTGACCCCTGAGGAACTCCAACAGTTAAAGGATGGAAGGGGGAGGAGGCGCCTGCGAAGGAGACCGAGAAGGACTGGCCAGAGAGATAAGAGGAGAACCAGGAGAGGACGGAGTCCGTGAAGCCAAGGTGAGATAAGGTGTGGAAGGAGGAAGGGATGGTCGATAGTGTCAAAGGCAGCTGAGAGGTCAAGGAGGATTAGAATGGAATAGGGGCCATTGGATTTGGCAAGAAGGAGGTCATGGGTGACCTTAGAGAGAGCAGTCTCAGTAGAGTGGAGGGGACGGAAGCCAGATTGGAGGGGGTCCAGGAGAGAATGGGAGTTAAGGAATTCTAAGCAGCAAGTGTAGATGACTCGTTCTAGGATTTTGGAAAGGAAGGGTAGTAGGGAGATAGGGTGATAACTGGAAGGGGAAGTGGGGTCGAGAGTGGGTTTTTTTAGGATGGGGGAGCCATGGGCATGTTTGAAGGCAAAGGGAAAGGAGCCATTGGATATTGAGTGGTTAAAAATAGAAGTTAAGGAAGGGAGGAGGGCAGGGGAGATGTTTTTTATAAGGTGAGCGGGAATGGGGTCCGAGGCGCAGGTGGAGGGGGTGGCACTTGCGAGGAGGGAGGAGATCTCCTCTGAGGATACTGCAGGGAAGGATGGAAAAGTAAGGGAGAGGGTTGGGGGGTGGAGAGGTGGAGGGGTGACTTTGGGGAGCTCAGACCTGTGCTCTACCCACTAGACCATGTTGCTGTAACTTGTGTCCTGATATCTTATTCATTCAATCGTATTTACTGAACGCTTACTATGAGCAGAGCACTGTACTAAGTTTGTTTGGCTCACACATTTTCTCTTTGTTATTGTAACGCACCACATGTCACTGCTCCCTCTTCCGTGACTAAACATCCACTATCCTTTGGTTTAGGAACATGGCCTAATAGAGCGCAGGCCTGGGAGTCAGAAGGGCCTGGGTTCTAATCCACACCCCGCCACTTGTCTGCTGTATGATCTTGGGCAAATCACTTCACTTCTTTGTGCCTCAGTTTCCTCATCTGTAAAATGGGGATTAGGACGGTGAGCCCCATGTGGGACAGGGACTGTGTCCAACCCTATTTGCCTGTACCCACCCCAGAGCTTGGTACAGTGCCTGGCACTTAAATGCCACTATTATCATTATTATTTAGGGAGGGTCCCACTATCAACAGAACATGGCGAAAGTTGTTTCCCAGTAGTGGTGATGGTTTGTGCTGAGCCATCCACACTCTTTTTCTGGTTCTCCCAGGGCCAGCAGCGGCGGGCTTTGGGAGATGACTGGCACAGGTAAGGAGTGCTGTCTGAGCCTGGGACACAATGTAGGTTTGGGTATCCTCTTTAGCAGCAGATAGGTCTGGGCCCTCATCTGGTGTTTACATCTCTGTTAAGGATGGCACTGACATCCTTTGTACTAAACCCATGGAGAACAATGGGTGAGACATCAGGCCCGAGAATCCACCTGACAAAACTGATTACAGTCACTCTGGAGACTTTCTAAGGAAACCGAATAATGCTCATTCACTCATTCATTCATTCAATCAATTATTGAGTGCTTACTGTGTGCAGAACACTAGTCTAAGCATTTGGGAGAGTACAATTTAACAATAAACATACATATTCCCCTCCCACATTGAGCTTTCGGTCTAGAGGACACTCTACCCCAATACTTGGCATGTTGTAAGTACTTACAATTGCATAATAATAATTACTAGAATTATAGTGAAAGGACAAAAGGAAAAAGAGATGAAATACTCACTAGACAAGAAGCAAAATTACACTAATCACCAAGCGGTCCTGAGAGTGAATGTGAATCCTATGAAGACGGAACATAATTCATTCAATAGTATTTATTGAGTGCTTACTATGTGCAGAGCACTGTACTAAGCACTTGGTATGTACAATTCGGCAACAGATAGAGACAATCCCTGCCCAATGACAGGCTCACAGTCTAATCAGGGGAGACAGACGGACAAAAACAAGACAACATAATCACGATAAATAGAATCAAGAGGATGTACACCTCATTAACAAAATAAATAAGGTAATAAAAATATATACAAATGAGCACAGTGCTGAGGGGAGGGGAAGGGGGGGAGCAGAGGGAAAGGGGGCTTAGTTGAGGGGAGGTGAAGGGGGGAAGGGGGAAGGAGCAGAGGGCGGAAGGGGAGCAGAGTGGGAGCAGAGGGAGCAGAGGGAAAAGGGGAAGCTCAGTCTGGGAAGGCCTCTTGGAGGAGGTGAGCTCTCAGTAGGGCTTTGAAGAGGGGAAGAGAGTTAGTTTGGCGGAGGTGAGGAGGGAGGGCATTCCAGGACAGCGGGAGGACGTGGGCCAGGGGTCGACGGGGGGTTAGGCGTGAACGGGGGACAGTGAGGAGGTGAGAGGCAGAGGAGTAGAGCATGCAGGGTGGGCAGTAGAAAGAGAGAAGGGAGGAGAGGTAGGAGGGGGCAAGGTGATGGAGAGCCTTGAAGCCCAGAGTGAGAAGTTTTTGTTTCGTGTGGAGGTTGATAGGCAACCACTGGAGGTTTTTAAGGAGGGGAGTGACATGCCCAGAGCGTTTCTGCAGGAAGATGAGCCGGGCAGCAGAATGAAGAATAGACTGGAGTGGGAAGAGACAGGAGGAAGGGAGATCAGAGAGAAGGCTGACACAATAATCCAGGCAGGATATTGTGAGAGCTTGTACCAGTATGACAGCCAGGTGATAGGCAAAACCAGTCGGAAAGACCTGGGTTCTAACCCCAGCTCTGCCGTATGTCTACTGTGTGACCTTGGGCAAGTCACTTAACTTCTCTGTGCCTCAGTGACCTCATCTGTAAAATGGGGATTAAGACTGTGACCCTCACGTGGGACAACCTGATTACCCTGCATCTACCCCAGCGCTTAGAACAGTGCTCTGCACGTAGTAAGCACTTAACAAATACCAACATTATTATTATTATTATTTAACTTTAAAAGAGAAGCAGCGTGGTTTAGTGGAAAGAGCACGGGCTTGGGAGTCAGAGCACATGGGTCCTAATACCGGCTCTGCTGCTTGTCTGCTGTGTGACCTTGGACAAGCCATTTAACTTCTCTTTGCCTCAGTTCCCTCATCTATAAAATGGGGATTAAGACTGTGAATCCCACTTGGGACAGTCTGATTACCTTATATCTACCACAGCGCTTAGAACAGTGGTTGACACATAGTAAGCGCTTAACAAATACCATCATTATTGTTATTATTATTAACTTCTCTGTGCCTCAATGACTTCATCTAGAAAATGGGGATTAAGACTGTGAGCCCCATGTGGGACATGGACTGTGTCCAATCTGATTACCTTGCATTAACAAAATAAATAGGGTAATAAAAATATATACAAATGAGCACAGTGCTGAGGGGAGGGCAAGGGAGAGGGGGAGGAGCAGAGGGAAAGGGGGCTTAGCTGAGGGGAGGTGAAGGCAGAAAAGGGGAGGGAGCAGAGGGCGGAGGGGGAGCAGAGAGGTAGCAGAGGGAAAAGGGGGAGCTCAGTCTGGGAAGGCCTCTTGGAGGAGGTGAGCTCTCAGTAGGGCTTTGAAGAGGGGAAGAGAGTTAGTTTGGCGGCTACCCCCTTGAACCTGAAAGCGGTGAAGAAAAAGATGGAATGGAGAAGATTTACTGGTGAGACCGATAGTACGTGTTGAGGTTCCCATTTCTTCAGCTTGCAATCTGCCTGGTTTGTGTTGTTTATTTTGTCGGAGGAGAATTCCAGCTGGAAAAGAGCAGGAAAACAAACAACTTGCCACTAATAAAGGAAGAGGAGATGTAGGTAGCTCCTTAGATTGCCTCATAACATCCTCCTCAGGCCTAAAGTTAGGAGGCGTTAGCAAGCTCCTAGCACTAGGGGATGCGGTCATCCATCCAGCAGAAGTTACTACATGGTCACCTCCTCCGCACCTCCCCAAGTGGAGGAAAACCATCATTGCTCCTCCCGGGGCACAGAGTTGCAATCAGGGAGCCATTTGAGACCCTGTGGTAATTGGAGTCATTATCATTGTATTTGAGATCGTTGGCACCACAGAATATAAGATTTTAGCAGCCCTTTGGGGGATTTGCTTTTCCGAGGAGATGGCTGGGTTTGAACGAAAGAAAATGAGAAAATTGAGTGCTCCGTCTCAGGCGCCATTTTCATCAGTCTCTATTGGACCTCTGAGCTTGTAACATGAGATCATCATCCTCAGTAGCCTTTAGAGAACACCAACTGGGCACAGTGCAGTTTCCTAGGCCCCCCAAGTCGTACACATGAAGCCAAAGACCAGGCGAGGGAGTTTCTTCAGCGACAGTGGGAGCTCTGAGGGAAGAAGAAGAGACAGGAGACTTGCTGAGTCTCATCCAGTGCCCATTGTATGCAGCACATTGGAGAGGGCAGTGAAAACTTTCCACCTTCTTTTCTTTCTGCATCCCTCATTGCTAGACTTAATTCTTCTATGAGCGGCGTAGTTACCCCTTCCCTGTTCTGGGGTTGCAAAAATGACGTCCAGATTGAGGCGACTATGCGAATAACTGTCAATGGTTTTTATTCAGCGTTTACTCTGAATTGCTGCCACGATGGTTCAGCTGCACAGATGCAGGAGCAGAGGAGAGGTGAGTCCTGGCTGGAGGTTGGTAGATTGAATATGATGGAGAAGCTTTTCCCTTAGAGACTATGAGTCCCATGAGGGACAGGAACTGTTTTCGACCTGATGATCTTGCATCTACCCCAGTGCTTAGTACAGTGCTTGCCACATAGTACGCATTTGACAAATGCCGCAATTATCATCGGTAATGCATTGGCTGGAGATGAAGTTCCGGTAGGTGGGGTTGAGGATGAGAGGTTTAGAGCAAGTTGTATTGTACTCTCCCAAGCACTCTGTTCAGTTCTCTGCACGCAGGAAGTGCTCAATTAATTTAATTGATTGATTGACTGACTGAAAGGAAATGTGACGGACAATTTCCTTTCCAGGATGTCTAGGCAACAAGGTACAGAATTCAGGGTGCCCAATAGCACCTATGCATGCAGTTGATCAATCAGTGTTATTTATTGAGAATTTAACGTGTGCAGAGCACTGTACTAAGCACTTGGGAGAGTACAATAATAATGATAATAACAATAGTATTTGTTAAGCACTTTCTATGTGCCAAGCACTGTTCTAAGTGCTGGGGTAGATACAAGGTTATCAGATTGCTCCATGTGGGGCTCACAGTCTTAATCCCCATTTTACAGATGAGGGAACTGAGGCACAGAGAAGGTAAGTGACTTGCCCAAAGTCTCATAGCTGACAAGTGGCGGAGCTGGGATTAGAACCCACAACCTCTGACTCCCAAACCTGTACTCTTTCCACTAAGCCATGCTGCTTCACAATAAAAACAGAGTTATATTGGTAGACATATTCCCTGCCTTCAAGGAGACTTACAATATAGACTTGAGTTTAGGGGGACGATTCTGTCCTCTTAGTCAAGGTCCATTAGAGCACTGTATGCTCTTATGGCAGTCCCAAAGGTATGATTGAATTCACTGGGGGGAGTGGGGAGAAGGGGATGGGGGGAAACAGTCCAACATCACCATCATTGCCTAAGCAAGGATAGCTTCCAGAAGGAGTTGGGTCTTCCCAGCAGTTCTGCAGGAGAGGAAGGAGGAAAACAGGACCCCCAGGAATTCTGGGAAGATCCCGGCAAGCTGGTGCCTAAGTGGGCTGATGGGGCCAAAGTTGGGCTTAGGACTCATATCTCTTCACTATACCATGCTGCCTCCCCAGGATGAGCCAAATGGAGGTGATGTGAAGCATTTGAGATGGCAGCAGAAACAGGAATAACCTGTCTGGGTCAGTGATAATAATAATAATAATAATTCTGGTATTTGTTAAGCACTTACTATGTGCCAGGCACTTTACTATGCACTGAGGTAAATACAAGGTAATTGGGTTGGACACAGTCCTTGTACCACAGTAGGGCTCACTGTATTAACCCCCATTTTACAAAGGACATAACTGAGGCCCAGAGAAGTTAATGACTTGCCCAAGGTCACACAGCAGACAAGTGGCAGGGTAGGGATCAGAACCCAGGTCCTTCGGACTCCCAGGCCCATGATCTATCCATTCGCCCACGCTGCTTCTCACAAAGCACAAAGCCGAGCCGTCAACTCCTAACGCAGCTGCATTTGAGATGGATAAATGCGTCAGGCCTGGGATTCCAGTGTCTGATTACAGATGCTAATGGAAGAAATTGGAAGGATCTATCTTGTAAGCTGGCTAGAAATGGATTAGAGAGAAGCCACTGTAGATCAAAGTTATTTTCATGAGGACATTCCGCTGGAACGCATATATGTACAGTCAGCTGTGCACCTTTGCGCTTTAGAGAAATGTGACCTTTGAACACAGATACTTGCTTCGAGTTCCCCAAGCCTGATTCTAATCCTCCGTAATGAAAGCGTTTGTGGTGGTTAGTAAAGGTTATGAAAAGCGCGGCTCCATGTCTCAAATCATGTCTTTCATTATTAATCTAGACATTGTAGGAAACATCTTTGTATTTTTTCCTCGCATCTACTATTCACGGGATTTGTTGAGGAATTTCATCCTCAGAATGGATTGCGTGAAAAATCTACTTTTTGCGGCAAACAAATCTTCCCCTGGATCTCCAGTCATACTCCTGCTCCTGAGCTGCATCTTCTCAATGAACTGGAACGTTCTTCCCTGCATATCAATGACCTGAGCTGTGACTGAGGGGACCCTTTTATCATTCTCTCCCCTCTTGGTGCCGGACACATACGATGTGCCCCTGAGACTGCTACTTTTTAAAAAATTTTTTATTTTCCAAATCCCAAACTTTGTCTTCCTTCCATGATCCAGCTGGGAGAGAGCTCCACCCTCTCTCTGCCTCAAAGGTGAACACAGCATAGATTTGGGGAGCAAGCAGAACCACAAAGAACAGAAATTCTTTCATATGTCTCAGTGGTTCTGCTTCCCATCTCCTCCCTCTTACTCTAAGTTCTCCAGTTCAAAAAGGCATTCTTCAATAAGAATGATTTTTCATCATCCCTTCAATAGAATGCATATATATATATGTTTGCCTGACTCAGAAGGCAGAGGTTGCTTTTCCCATGAAATCATTTTTGTGAGTCTGGAAGAATTTTTCCAAAATTTATTAGAGTGTTCTCTCTTCATGGGAATGAGGAATATGTTATTGGCCTCTTCTTACAGAATTCTGGGAAGCAGCGCAGTCTAGTGGAAAGAGCACAGGCCTGGGAACTGTCACAAGCCCCCCCAGCTCGTACCAACCAGGCCCTTCCTGGACCGGGAGAGCCTCAGTGACATGTAGTAGAGTCAAACCACACCACCCATCACCAAGATTACTGGGGAAAGTTTTTTACTTAGTTTTACCAATGTGCAAGGGAGTGACACATACACACACTCACTCACTTCACTCCACCAAGCGTCCAGGACCAGTTTGCTGGTTAAGGGAGCCCATTCTGCCGATGCTTCCTCTTTCTTCTTCCAAGTGCTGCTGCCTTCTGCTGCTTTCGAGTGCTGCTCTCTTGCTGCTTCTGCTGCTTCTGCTAATCCTCTGCAAGTTTCTTGCTCTGCATGCTGCTTCCTCACGATTCAAAAAGAGCACCTTTTTTTCTGCCTTAGGCATCACAGCTGTGGCTCTACATCGCAGTCATCGATTGGTCCAGGCCCATTACAGGGTCAGCGAGAGAAGCCTAGAAGGGGTAAGACAGACATGAAAACAAGTAAACAGGCATCAATATAAATAAATAGAATTATCGATCTATACACATCAAACGATTAGACTGTAAGCCCGTCAAACAGCAGGGACTGTCTCTATCTGTTGCCGACTTGTTCACCCCAAGCGCTTAGTACAGTGCTGTGCACATAGTAAGCGCTCAATAAATACTATTGAATGAATGAACAAGTAAACAGGCATCATTATAAATAAATAGAATTATAGATATGTACATATATAAACAAGTGCTATGGAGCAGGAAGATGGGGGTAGAGGAAAAGGAGCGAGTCGGGGTGACACGGACGGGACTGTGAGCCTGTTGTTGGGTAGGGATTATCTCTATTTGTTGCTGAATTGTACTTTCCAAGCGCTTAGTACGGTGCTCTGCACACAGTAAGCTCTCACTAAATAGGATTGAATGAATGAAAAGGGGGCTTAGTCTAGGAAGGCCTCTTGGAGGAGGTGAGCCTTCAGTAGGGCTTTGAAGCGGGGAAGTGTGATTGTTTGGCAGATTGAGGAAGGAGGGCAATCCAGGCCAGAAGTAGGACGTGGGCCAGGGGTCAACAGCGGGACAGGAGAGAAGGAGGCACAGTGAGAAGGTTAGCATCAGAGGAGTGGAGTATGCGGGCTGGGATGTAGGAGAGAAGGGAGGTGAGGTAAGAAGGTGCAAGGTGATGGAAAGCTTTGAAGCTAATACACAGGTTGATAGGCCACCATTGGAGTTTTTTGAGGAGGGGGGTGACATGCCCAGAATGTTTCCATAGAAAGATAATCTGAGCAGCAAAGAGAAGTATGGACTGAAGTGGGAAGAGACAGGAGGTTGGGAGGTCAGATGCAGTAATCCATTCAAGATAGGATGAATGATTATACTAACATGGCAGTGGTTTGGATGGAGAGGATAGGGCGGATCTTGACAATGTTGTGAAGGTGAGACCGGCAGCCTTTGTTGACAGATTGGATATGTGGGGTGAATGAGAGAGCAGAATCAGGGATGACACCAAGTTTGCAGGCTTCTGAGACAGGAAGGATGGTATTGCTGTCCACAGTGACGAGAAGATCAGGGAAAGGACAGGATTTGGGAGGGAAGATAAGGAGCTCTGTCTTGGGCATGTTGAGTTTTAGGTGACAGGAGGACATCCAGATAGAGATGTCCTGAAGGCAGGAGGAGATGCAAGCCTGGAGGGAGGGAGAGAGAACAGGGGAGGAGATACAGATTTGGATGTCATCCAAATAGAGATGGTAGTTGAGGCCCTGGAGCGAGTGAATTCTTCAAGGGAGTGAGTGTAGATGTACCTAAGTGCTGTGGGGCGGAGGGTGGGGAAAATATCAAGAGTTCAAAGGGTACAGATCTAAGTGTAGAGGTGACGCAGAAGGGACTATAGATTCTTCACTGTCTCTTCACTGTAAGACTATCTAGACTCTGAGCTCCTTTTTTAATGGTATTTGTTAAGCGGTTACTATGTGTCAAACGTTGTTCTAAGAGCTTTGATCGATAAAAGTTTAACAGGTTGGACACAGTCTTTGTCCCTCATGGGGCTCACAGTGAGCAGGGGACATGCCGACCAACTCTCTTATTTTGTACTCTCCCCAAGCACTTAATACAGTGCTCTGCACACAGTATGCACTCAATAAAAGCCAAGGATTCACTGATGGATTGGACAGGGTGTCAGGGCAAAGAGGGCCTAATCGGGGAAGGCCTCTTGGAGGAGATGTGACCTTAGTAAGGCTTTGAAAGTGGAGCAAGTGAAGGTCTGATGTATATGGTGGGGGCGGCGGGGAAAGTGGGGTAGTTCTAGGCCAGAGGGAGGACATGGGCAAGAGGTCTGTGGCTAGAGAGACAAGATTGATGCACAGTTAGCAAGCTGACGCAAGATGAGAGGAGTATGTGGCAAATACCAAGACTGGGTATAAATAAACACATACGTGTGAGAGCTAGGAAGCATCTGGAAAGCAGCATGGTCGTGTGGGTAGAGGATGGGGCTGGGAGACAGAAGGGTTAGGGTTCTATTCCTGGAACTTGTCTATTGTGTGACTTTGGGCAAGTCACTTAACTTTTCTGTGCCTCAGTTACCTCACCCACAAAATGGGGATTAAGACTGTGAGCCCTATATGAGACATGGGCTT
Source organism: Ornithorhynchus anatinus (assembly GCF_004115215.2). Classification (NCBI taxonomy): domain Eukaryota; kingdom Metazoa; phylum Chordata; class Mammalia; order Monotremata; family Ornithorhynchidae; genus Ornithorhynchus; species Ornithorhynchus anatinus. The sequence goes on along the minus strand of NC_041749.1, from coordinate 119,503,497 downwards.
TGTCCAACCTGATTAGCTTGTATCTACCTCAGTGCTTAATACAATGCCTAGCACATTGTAAGCACTTACCAAATACCAAAAAAAAAAGAACCTGGGTTCTAATCCCAGCTCTGTCACTTGTCTGCTTGTGTGACTTTGGGCAAATCACCTAACTTCTCTGTGTTTTAGTTGCCTCATCTATAAAATGGGGATTGAGACTGTGTAGGATATGGACTGTGTCCAACCTGATTATCTTAATAATAGTGTTGGTATTTGTTAAGCGCTTACTATGTGAAGAGCACTGTTCTAAGTGCTGGGGTAGATACAGGGTAATCAGGTTGTCCCACGTGAGGCTCACAGTTAATCCCCATTTTACAGATGAGGTAACTGAGGCACAGAGAAGTGAAGTGACTTGCCCACAGTCACACAGGTGACAAGTGGCAGAGGCGGGATTCAAACTCATGACCCCAAGCCCGGGCTCTTTCCACTGAGTCATGCTGCTTCTCTTGTATCTTGTACCTACCCCAGTACTTAGTACAGTGCCTGGCTCACGGTAAACACTTAACAAATGCCATTTAAAAAAAAAAAAGGGCTGGTTGGTAGGTAGTAAGTTAATCAGGGAAGGGTTGTTGGAGGAAGTGGTATTTTAGGAGGGGTTTGAGGGTGGGGGGGCGCCATGTCTGTCAGATATAAAAATAATAATAATGTTGGTATTTGTGAAGCGCTTACTACGTGCAAAGCATTGTTCTAAGCGCTGGGGTAGATAGAGGGGAATGAGGTTGTCCCACGTGAGGCTCACAGTCTTCATCCCCATTTTACAGATGAGGGAACTGAGGCACAGAGAAGTGAAATGACTTGCCCACAGTCACACAGCTGACCAGGGGCAGAGTCGGGATATGGTGGGGGAGAGCGATTGCAGATCAGAGGAGCAGCTTGAGTGAGGAGATGGAGGCTGAAGAGTTGAGAGCCAGGAGAACTTGGAAGAGGCAGCAGAGGAGTAGCAAGTGAAAAGAGCTGATCCCTCAAATGGGGAGGGTAGTTGGAGAACTCGGAAAGGGAGATGGTGACAGACTTGAGTATTTTTACCTGGAGCTTCTAGGTCTTAGGCATGAGCAGTTGGAGAGGACTGTATAGTACAGTACAGTGCTCTGCACACAGTAAGCACTCAATAAATATGATTGAATGAATGAATAGTAGACACTGATTTCAGTAGTTAATGGCAGCACTGCTCGTGATTGCCCAACCCTCTTTCTGGTGTCTCTGCCTCCAGATAGATGGTCAGTCTAGTCGATTCCAGATCAGTCCCAAAGCAGCTTTAAACTGGGGCCAAATTCTTCTGGACATGCTTATTGTGCTGTGATCTTTGAGAATAACTGTGAAGGTCAAAGACTCCATAGTGGAGATAGGGCAACAAGAGGTCATCTCTGTTTGCACCAACTGTCATTCCGAAGAAATGTTTCATTTATTCAATAGTGTATATTGAATGCCTAATTAGGGGCAAATTTGGAGGGCACGTGGGCTAGGAAGTGAAGAAGGGCCTGGGACAGGAAGTGGAGATGGGACTGGGACCTGAATTGAGATGGAGCTGAGATAGGTGATAGCAAAGGGCCAGCACAGGAAAAAATAATGGGTTTGGAACACAGAGCAGAGATGAGGTTGGGACAGGAAGTAGAGCTAGGTCTGGGACAGGGAGTGAAATTGGGACTGGAAAAGAAAGTGCAGGTCTAGCTGGGACAGAAAGTAGACCTGGGGCTTGGACACAAACTGTTGATGGGCCTGGGATAGGAAGTAGAGATGGGGCTAGAACAGGAAGTGGAGATGAGGCCATTACAGGAAATGATGATAGGGCCAAACCGGAAGTCGAACTGTCATTGCGGCAGTTAACAGAATTAGTGTGGGAACAGAAAGTAGCCATAGGGCTGGGACAAGATACAGAGATGGAGAGAGATCAGGCCCGAAACCGAATAAATCTGGAAATGCGACTCATGGAGGTGAGAGTTATAGATCCTGGATCACAGAGAAAGGAGATAGAGAGCTAGACATCCCTGGGTCTGAGGGTAACACAGGAAGAGACAAGAGTCAGGGATCATGGGGTATTTGTAATTCATTCATTCATTCAATAGTATTTATTGAGCGCTTACTATGTGCAGAGCACTGTACTAAGTGCTTGGGATGAACAAGTCGGCAACAGATAGAGACAGTCCCTGCCGTTTGACGGGCTTACAGTCTAATCGGGGGAGACGGACAGACAAGAACAATGGCAATAAATAGAGTCAAGGGGAAGAACATCTCGTAAAAACAATGGCAACTAAATAGAATCAAGGCAATGTACAATTCATTAACAAAATAAATAAGGTGACGAAAATATATACAGTTGAGCGGACGAGTACAGTGCTGTGGGGATGGGAAGGGAGAGGTGGAGGAGCAGAGGGAAAAGGGGAAAAAGAGGGTTAAGCTGTGGAGAGGTAAAGGGGGGATGGCAGAGGGAGTAGAGGGAGAAGAGGAGCTCAGTCTGGGAACGCCTCTTGGAGGAGGTGAGTTTTAAGTAGGGTTTTGAAGAGGGAAAGAGAATCAGTTTGGCAGAGGTGAGGAGGGAGGGCGTTCCGGGACCGCGGGAGGACGTGACCCAGGGGTCGACGGCGGGATAGGCGAGACCGAGGGACGGTGAGGAGGTGGGCGGCAGAGGAGCGGAGCGTGCGGGGTGGGTGGTAGAAAGAGAGCAGGGAGGAGAGGTAGGAAGGGGCAAGGTGATGGAGAGCCTTGAAGCCTAGAGTGAGGAGTTTTTGTTTGGAGCGGAGGTTGATAGGCAACCACTGGAGTTGTTTAAGAAGGGGAGTGACATGCCCAGATTGTTTCTGCAGGAAGATGAGCCGGGCAGCGGAGTGAAGAATAGACTGGAGCGGGGCGAGAGAGGAGGAAGGGAGGTCAGAGAGAAGGCTGACACAGTAGTCTAGCTGGGGTATAACGAGAGCCCGTAACAGTAAGGTAGCCATTTGGGTGGAGAGGAAAGGGCGGATCTTGGCGATATCGTAGAGGTGAAACCGGCAGGTCTTGGTAACGGATAGGATGTATGGGGTGAACGAGAGAGACGAGTCAAGGATGACACCGAGATTGTGGGCCTGAGAGACGGGAAGGATGGTCGTGCCATCCACGGTGATAGAGAAGTCTGGGAGAGGACCGGGTTTAGGAGGGAAGATGAGGAGATCAGTCTTGCTCATGTTGAGTTTTAGGTGGCGGGCCGACATCCAGGTGGAGACGTCCTGGAGCCTGAAGGGAGGGGGAGAGGACAGGGGCGGAGATGTAGATCTGTGTGTCATCTGCGTAGAGATGGTAGTCAAAGCCGTGAGAGCGAATGAGTTCACCGAGGGAGTGAGTGTAAATGGAGAACAGAAGAGGGCCAAGAACTGACCCTTGAGGAACTCCAACAGTTAAAGGATGGGAGGGGGAGGAGGCTCCAGCGAAGGAGACCGAGAATGACCGGCCAGAGAGGTAAGAGGAGAACCAGGAGAGGACAGAGTCCGTGAAGCCAAGGTGAGATAAGGTATGGAGGAGGAGGGGATGGTCGACAGTGTCAAAGGCAGCAGAGAGGTCAAGGAGGATTAGAATGGAGTAGGAGCCATTGGATTTGGCAAGAAGGAGGTCATGGGTGACCTTAGAGAGAGCAGTCTCGGTAGAGTGGAGGGGACAGAAGCCAGATTGGAGGGGGTCCAGGAGAGAATGGGAGTTAAGGAATTCTAAGCATCGATTGTAGACGACTCGTTCTAGGATTTTGGAAAGGAAGGGTAGTAGGGAGATAGGGCGATAACTGGAGGGGGAAGTGGGGTCAAGAGCGGGTTTTTTTAGGATGGGGGAGACGTGGGCATGTTTGAAGGCAGAGGGGAAGGAGCCCTTGGAGATTGAGTGGTTAAAAATAGAAGTTAAGGAAGGTAGGAGGGCAGGGGTGATGGTTTTAATAAGGTGAGAGGGAATGGGGTCCAAGGCGCAGGTGGAGGGGGTGGCACTTGCGAGGAGGGAGGAGATCTCCTCTGAGGATACTGCAGGGAAGGATGGGAAAGTAGGGGAGGGGGTTGGTGGGGGGGAGGGGAGAGGCGGAGGGGTGACTTTGGGGAGCTCAGACCTGATCGTGTTGATTTTCGTGAGGAAATAGGTGGCCAGATCATTGGGGGTGAGAGATGGGGGAGGGGGAGGAACAGGGGGCCTAAGGAGAGAGTTAAAGGTCGAGCCTGGGGGCATGGCAACCAGAGGGACAGTTAGGAAGATCATGAAGGGGAAGTGGGAGATTACAGAGACAAGGGTCTCGCGACTAACCTTTCTGACTTTTCTGATTTCAAGATGGCTATTTACCAGATTCAACTCCTTTGGGAGGCAGGTCTGACACTGTTGTTTCAACTGGTGAGTAGTTAACCTGAGGGGTTACCATGCTGATTCTAGGATCTTTTTCCCCTCTAGAACTATATGCTTGTTGTGGGCCGGGAATGTGTCTGTTTATTGTTAGATTGTACTCTCTCAAGAGCTTCGTACAATGCTGTGCATACGGTAAGCTCTCAGTAAATACGATTGTCTGACTGACTGACTCAGCCTCACTCCTCAGAACGTAGGACTAATAGGCAAGAGTGAGGCCCCTGTCCTTCCAGCCAGTTGCTGACAGAGTTTTGGGAATGATGCTCCTTCTTATAGATCAATCAATCAGTAGTATTTATTAAGCACTTACTGTGGACAGAGCACTGTGCTAAGCATTTGGGAAAGTACACTGTAACCAAGTTGGTAGACACATTAACGGCCCACAGTGAGCTAGTGAGATGTGTTCCCTTTTCTGGGTTAATGAAAGTGGATTTCTCTCAAGACATGGGAGGACAGCATGTGGAAAACTCTCTCTGACAGAGGATTCAAGAGAGCACGTGGTAGTTGGGCCCATTGCGTAGCGCATCCCAGTTGGAGCAGCTGGTGAGAGAGGTGGCATATTGGTCCAGTGTCAAAAAAAAGAAGAAATTACATTAAAAAAGGGCAAAAAACGATAAGCATCGTGCTGATGACAAAAATCTGGGGATCCGAGCAGCAATTCAAGGCTCTGTTCTCTCCAAGGGAACATAAGCAGAACTTTTAGCGTTCTTCTTTCACAACTACAATCTCCAAAGCCTGATCTCATTTAACTTACTCAGACTATCATCCCTCCTGAGAAAGTGACAAATGCCAGGTATAGTATGCTATGTCTAGTCAGTCCAGTGCCTTGGAAAGCAATAACCCTGCCTACTCTGATTCACACTGTGTTTCTCAAGTTCACATTCTGGTAGCCTGTTCATCTTATTTACTGGCAGGTAAATATAAGCCCGAGAGCTTGAGAGAATTTGTTCTACACACTCTGAGCAAATTATTTTCTGATCCAAATAACTACAAGCTCATTTTCCTCTGTCCAAGAATCCTTACTTTATGATTTTCTCGGTGGCAATCCTTTCTTACTTTTAAAGTTTTTGCATAGAACAACATTCTCAATGGAGAAGGGGTGATGGGAGTCAATCGATTGATTGATGGCATTTATTCTACTGCTCTGTGTGGTACTGCCCGTTCTGAGTGCTTGGGAGAATCTCAGAAGAGTTAGTAGACATGTTTCTTGTCCTCAAGGAGCTCACAGTCTACTGTGCACAGAGCAAAGTGCTAAACGTTTGGGAGAGGACAGTAGAATAAGTAGATGCCTTCTCCACCTAGGCATGAACACACATTCTACATGAAGTAGACTAAATGCTTAGTACAGTGCTCTGTACATAGTAAGCACTCAATAAATACGATTGAATGAATGAATAGTAGACCCTGATGGCAGTAGTTAATGGCAGCACTCCTCGTGATCACCCAGCCCTCTTTCTGGTGCCTCTGCCTCCAGCCTGTCCCCTCTGCAGTCTGTCCTATGTGCTGCTGCCCAGATCAATTTCCAAAAATGCTGTCACAGCTATGACAGTCAATCACTGTCCTCCTCAAAAAAGCTGCCAATGGTTCCACGTTTCTCTCTGCACCAAACAGAAACGCCTTCATATCTGTAATTTAATTATTATTTCTGTAATTCCTTGCTTATATCTGAAATGTATTCATACTAATGTCTGTCTCCCCCTCTAGACTGGAAGCTCATTGCTCATTGTGGGCAGGGAATTTGTACATTCACTGTTTTATTTTACACCCCCAAACGCTTAGTACAGTGTCCTGCACACAGTAACCACTCAATCAATACGATTGACTGATGTACTGACTGTCTTTCCATGCTGTTCTCCAGCTACACTCCACTTCCCTCTTCACTCCTCCCAAGCAAACCCTGTCACTCTACTTCAGTCTCTCCATTTGTCTCTGACCCCTTGTGTGGATCTCCCTCCCCTACTCCCATCTGCCAAACCACATCCCTCCCTACCTTCAAAACCTTACAAAGAAGCCAGGTCCTCATCTCCACCTCCCTAAGCAGGGTCATTCAACCGGCCATTCTTAGCAGCTGTATATCAGCTTATTGGTTCACTGGTTGATTTGTTTGGTCAGATCACGCAGTTGCATCTGCATTGTCCTCTTGTGCCCCATTGTCGGCATCCAATCTGTAACTGCCTATGGTGCTGTTAGACCAGAAGTTCCTCAAGGGCAGGGTCCTCCTCTTTTCTGCTTCCCTGGGGACAAGGGAGTGTGAGTTTCCCTGCACCAACCTACTAAGACTGAAATCAATTTCTCCACAAAGCCTCCAGACTGAGGCTTGATGGGAGATGCCACCCAATACTCTCCAGTGCCCCTAATGCAGTGCTCTACACTCAGCATACACACTATTAATATAATTGAGTAAATACAAATAAATAGCATAAAGTACAAAGAAGCAGCGCCGATCAGTAGAAAGAATACAAGACTCAGACTCAGGAACCCAGGTGAGTACGGGATTCTAATTCTGGTTCTTCCCCTGACCTGCTGTGTGACCTTAGACCAGTCACCTAACTTCTCCGGGCCTCATTTTCCTCATTACTAAAATAGGGAATGCAAACCTATGTCCTGGTCCTTTAGACTGTGAGTCCCCTGTGGGACAAGGAATGTGTCATCTCTGATTGAATTGTATTTACCCCAGCACTTGGCGAAGCAGTGGCATATAGTAAGCACTTTTAAAAACTAATGATCATCATCATGGTTATTAATATTCATAATTATGATATTGGTTAAGTTACTTTTCTTTAATATTACCAATAATAATACTAATAGCGCATTGGCTTATAGTCTCATGGTTCCTTCTCCCTGGTCTGCTGTCTATGTCAAAGTAATAGCAGATTCTGCCAGACTCTGACCCTCTTAGGCAAGCAAATGTGAACTGTTCCTACCACGGTGAAGGTGGGATTTTTCGAGCCAACGTGCTGCACGATCGCAGTTCAAGGCCAAATCACAGAAGGCTAGGTGGGACACACGGAAAGTTAAAGGAACTGCTCCAAATGGTAATGAAGATTTCCCCTACTTGTCATATTCATTTGTTCCACTTCTCTGAGCACCACAGGAAGAGAGCACTCATCCAGGCTCTGGGGTTGTGGGTTGTCATCTTTCCACCTGGGGCAGGGAAACGACTGTTTGTGTTCCTAGCAGCAAGGATGCCGTCTCCTCCTGGCCTCCGCTCGTCCTCTGTCTCGTCCAGGGTATTTCCAGATCCAAGCTCTGGAGAAGGGCACCAGCAGGGCTCCTTGAGGTGTGAATTTCCCTGTTGGAGAAGCAGTCATTTGTATTCGGTTTGGATACGATCCTGTTAATTCCTCATTCGGGTCAGTCCTTCCTTTCAGAGGGGAGGAAAAGCATGGAATTGAGGGATTAGAATATTCATTTTCCTCTGTTTTGTGTGTGTGTGTATCTGTGTGGGCATTAAGTGCTCAATACATATAATCGATTGATTGATTTAGAGTAGCAGTAGCAGTAGAAATAGGAGCAGCAGCAGCAGCAGTAATAGTAAGAGTAGCTGCTCCATTAATAATAATAATCTAGCTCCTACGTGCAGAGTGCACTGTACTAATTGCCCAGGATGTACAGACTAAAGACGTGACAGGTCCTCTTCCCAAAAGGGGGTTACACTCTAATGGGAGTGGCAGACATTAAACAGACATTACAACCCAAGGAACTCAAAAATTGAGTCCACCTATATCATGGCATGGTGGATAGAGCACGGGTCTAGGAGTCAGAAGGTCATGGAATCTAATGCCGGTTCTGCTACTTCTGCTATGTGACCCTGGGCAAGTCACTTCACTTCTCTGTGCTTCAGTTACCTCATCTGGAAAATGGAGATTGAGACTATGAGCTCCACGTGGGACAGGGACTGTGTCCAAACCCAATTTGTTTATATCCACCCCAGATCTTAGTACAGTGCCTGACACACAGAAGCACTCAACAAATACCACAGTTATTATTATTACACGGGTGTTAAGGAGGGGCTGTATCTATCACTGCCAAACCTTAGCAGAAGAGAGGCCTGGGAGTGAGAAGACCTAGGTTCTAATCCTAGTTCTGTTGCTTGTCTGCTGTATGACTGGATCGGGCAAGTCTCTTACCTTCTCTGGGCCTCAGTTACCTCATTTTTGAAATGGGGATTAAGACTGTGAGCCCCTTGTGTGATAGTGATTCAGTCCAACCTGAGTAGTCCATATCTACCTCAGCACTTAGTACACTATCTGGCATATAGTGAGCACTTAACAGTGAGTACACTGTTATTCTGTACTTCCCAAGTGCCTAATAGACTGGGAGACAACAAGGATTCATTCAATAAATCCTTCTCCTCCTCCTCCTGTTTTTTGCATTTTGTTGCCACTTACAAAAAAACCCTTCTCATCCTGCATTTGGGCTGTGTGCATTCCAACCCTGAGTGCATGACCTCACACTTTTTCTCATCTCTGCCTCCCTACTCCCACCCCAATTCAGTGATAAACACCTCGTGGGCCGGGACCCTGTCTTTACTTTTATTCAACTGCCAAGTTAATCACTCTGCACACAGAAGGCCCCCTGAACAGTACTCTGTGCACAGAATAGTAATAATGATGGTATTTGTTAAGTGCTTACTATATGCCAAGCACTGTTCTAAGCACTGAAGGCCCTTACTACAGTGCTCTGTGCCCAGTAGGTTCGCAGAACAGTGCTCTACTTACAAGGTGCTCAACAAATATCAGTGATGGTGATGATGGCAACTGTGACCTTTGTTTTTGTGGATCAAGGATTTCATAGATTTGGGTGGGGGTTCCTCCAGACATGTTCATTCAGATTGCCCTCTACCTTTTCTTATGGTATTTGTTAAGCACTCACTAGGTATCAAACACCGTTCTAAGTCCTGGGGTAGATATAGGTTAATTAGGTTGGACACAGTCCCTGCCCCACGTGGGGCTCACAATCTAAGTGGGAGGGAGAACGGGAGAACTGAGGCACCGAGAAGTGAAGTGACTTGCCTGAAGTCACACAGCTGGCAAGTGGAGAGCCGGGATTAGAAGCCAGGCCTTCTGACTGCCAGGCTTGTGCTTTTTCAACTTGTACCACACTGCTTCAAGGCTGTCGTCCATGAAAACATATAGAGCACCACATTAGAATTACGAATTAAATTCAAATTTTTAAAAACCTTCTACATTGGGAGAGTGTGGGGGAAAGTGCTATCTGCCAAAAAACATAATCAACTGCCAATCTGGAGTTTCAACAGAACTGGCATTTTTCAGTATTGAGGGTCCTGACTCTCCAGTCGTGACAAACAGCACTTTGAAATCTAAAACAAGAAAGTTCCCAGTTTCCTAACCGGGTAGTTCTTTTATTATCCAATGCATTCGAGAAAGACTCAAACTTGATTTAATTAAGATGCTCTCAGGCTCCACGGCAACGAAGAAGAACCGGAGATTACTGTCAAGAAAGATTTTCAAGCTTGTCCTTGCTAGCTGGGTCCTGAAACATTAGATTCGGCAGGACTGTAGCGTGGACGTTGATAGGAATGTCGCCTAAAATGGTAATCAGCAGAACCCCTTCCTCACCCTCTTTTGATTGAATTGGGTTCATTCTGGAAATGATTTACTAATCATGAATAGGCCCTGTGCAAAGAGCTAAACAAACCTGGTCTTTGCCCTCCAGAATCTGGCAATCTTGGGGAGGCCATTCTTGATAAATAGACCCACCCTCAAAGCCCTCCTGGAAACCCAGCCCTCTGCATCAGATCATCCCACAGTAGCCATCCTTAGTCCTCAGGAAGATAGTGATTCGATTGACTGATTGACTGATTTGATTGATTGGCTAACTCTTTTTATCGATCAATCAATCAGTGAAATGTATTGAGTACTTACTGCATGCAGATCACCATACTAAGTGCTTGGGAAGAAAACAATAAGGAGCTTACGGTCTAGTCTTTCCTTGGTCATTTCTTTCATTTTTCTGCATGGGAAAACGTTTGAGGGCAGGAAGTGTGTCTGCTACTTCTATTGGAGTCTCCCAAGCTCCTATTCCAGGATGTTCATATTGTTGATCTCCTACCTTCTATCTAACCCAGCACATAAAACACTGCTTGACAAACAGTAAGCACTTAATACTACTACTACTACTAATAATAATGGTATTGGTTAAGCACTTATATGTTCCAGGCCCTCTACTCAGAGCTTAACAAATACCATAATAACAAATACAATAGCAATACTCATTATAGGTCCCCAGCCAGAGCTCTACACACTATAGATGCAGAGACAAATGAAATGAAGTGAAACCACAGACAACTGAATCCTCAGGAGGCTCATGAGGAATATGCAATGGAGGCCCCATGGCCTAGTGGAAAGAGCTTGGGCCTGGGAGTCAGGAGACCTAGGTTTTAATCCCGGCTCTGCCACTTGCCCACTCCGTGACGTTGGGCAAATCACTTCACTTCTCTGGCCCTCAGGGATTTCATCTGTAAAATGAAGATAAGATATGTGCTCTCCCTTCCTCTTAAACTGCCCCGATGGGGACTGTGTCTTTTTGGATCATCTTGTCTTTACCACAGTGCTTGGCACATAATAATAATAATAATGGCATTTGTTAAGCACTTCAAATGTGCTAAGCAATGTAGCAAGTTTTGGGGCAGAAACAATGTAAGGAATCAATCAACCAATCAATCAATTTCTTGAGTGCTTACTGTGTGCCGAGCAGATAGGATCTCTATCCTGTGCACATCGGGCCTCCCAGTCCAAAGGGGAGGTAGAACGGGTACTGAGTCTCCATTTTACAGGAGGGGAAACAGGCACAGAGAAGCAGTGTGCTTAAGGTCATGCAGCAAATGGTGTCAGGATTAGAACCCAGTTACTCTGACTCCCAGGCCCCTGCTCTTTCCAGTAGGCACCGCCACTTCTCATAGGAAACGCTTAATATATAGGCTAACCATTAAATGAGGGAAAGTGGTTACATGAAGTGCAGACCAAAGGTTAAGCATTGGTAATTTACAAAGTGGGATCGAGGGAAAACAGACTTCATCACGGACAGCCAGGGAGGAAACCGATTTGTTTCCTCTTGCCCTAGACCTGGGACTTTCCACTATTTCTGGAAATTATTTTGAGATTCAGGGTGTCTGCTATTATTTTGCACTCTCCCAAGCACTTAGCACACAGTAAGTGCTCAATAAATGTGATTGAATGGCTGAGTCTAAAGCAATGATCATCATTATCAGCCTTCTGAGCACTTTATAACTGTTTAAGTTTAGGTTTCTGGTCTCCGTGTGTTCGGTCTTTTGGAGAACATGCTGGTTTCCATTTTACTTATTGGCATTCAGATTTTACTTGAGTGATTATGGATTGCTCACCCCTATCTGTTGTTTAAATATTGCATCCTTCTCCACAGTACATTTCCTAAGCAACGGTTGAGTCCAATCAATTTTCTTTAACTCCGGTTTAATTCCCTCCATATTTAGCTTTTAAAAAATCCAATACTGTATTTTCATGCTGTGTCAATGGCTTCTTAACTTTTGGTTTCATTGTGAGGCGGTGTGGTCGAGTGGAAAGAGCAGAGGACTGGAAGTCACGAGACCTGGGTTTGAGTCCCAACCCTGCAGCTGGCCTGTTGGACGACCCTCGGCAATCCCCTCTGGGCCTCAGTTTCCTCATCTGAGAAATGGGGGAACCTAGTGGGGCAGGATAAGGGGTATTTTCCTCCATCTGTCAATGGTGCTAAAATATAGGGACCTTGGATCAACCCCAGGGTCTAGCACATAGCAAACACCTAATAAATGCCATATTTCAGATACGGCCCACCGACAGACCTTACAGTTCAATGCAGAGATCCACTGGGGGCCCCTGATATTTCTTAGATTCTTCCACTGCTCTGCTCTGCTGTTTGCCCGACTTGCCCACTGAGTCCTGTGCCTAATAATGATAGTGTTTATTAAGTGCTTACTGGATACCAAGCACTGTGCTATGCAGTGGGGGAGATTCAAAATAATCAGATTGGACATAGACCCTGTCTCACAACCTAAAGTATAAGCAAAGCAGATATCTTATCCCCAGTGCACAGATGTGGAAACTTTGACCCAGAGAGGTTAAAGTGACATGTCCAAGTTCATGAAGCAGGTCAGAGGCAGAGCTGGGACTCAAACCTGGGTCTCCTGACTTCAGGCTGTGGCTCGATCCATCAATCCATATGCTTCCTTGGAAAAAGAAGAGGAACTTCAGGATGGATTCATTCATTCATTCATTCGTATTTATTGAGTGTTTCAGTGTGCAGAACACTGTACTAAGCACTTGGAAAGTATAATTCAGCAATAAAGAGAGACAGTCCCTGCCCACACCAGGCTTACAATCTAGAAGGGGGAGACAGACATCAAAACAAGTAAAGAGGCATCAATATAAACAAATAGAATTATAGATATATACACACCAAAACAAATAAATGGGCATCAATATAAATAGAATTATAATTATGATGGTATTTGTTAAACGCTTACAATGTGTCAAGCACTGTTCTAAGTTCTGGGGTAGATACAAGGTTCTCAGGTTGTCCCATGTGGGACTACCAGTCTTAATCCCCATTTTACAGATGAGGTAACTGAAGCACAGAGAAGTTAAGTGACTTGTCCAAAGACACACGTCTGACAAGTGGCAGAGCCGGGATTAGAACCCATGACCTCTGACTCCCAAACCCATGCTCTTTCCACTAAACCACACTGCTTCCCTTAATATACTTATGTACATACATATATACATAATTGCTGTGGGGTCTGGGGGGAGGGCAAAAGGAGCCAGTCGAGGTGACGCGGAAGGGAGGGAGAGCTGAGGAAAGGGGGGCTTAGTCTGGATCACCCAATAGTACTTATCGAGGGCTTTCCCTGGGTAGAGCGCTGTAATAAGCACTTGGGAAGAGAACAAGAGAATTAGTAGGCATTCTCCCCATTCTGAAGTGTCTCGCAATTTAGCAGGGGATACAGATGCTAACATGAATTACATGTAGGGGAAAGTAATATAGTATACAGATATGTACTCTAGCGGAGTGTAAATACCCCAGTGCTTAGGTGGTGAAGTTCTGAAGTAGCAATATGGGGATATGAGTTAAGGAGATGATAAATCAATCAGAGAAGGTCTTCTGGGGGAGATGTGATTTCAGAAGGGCCCTGAAGATGGGGAAAGTGGTGGTCTGTCTCAAGAGAAAGGAGAGGAGGTTCCAGCCAGGAGGGAGGATCTAAGCAAGAGGTCAGTCAGCAGAGAGAGAGAAGAAAATGATACACTATGAGTAGATTGGCTTGGGAGCAATGAAGTGTATGAGCTGGGCTGTAGTGGGAGAAAAGAGTGGAGAGGGAGAAGAGAGTGGAAAAGTAGGTGGATAAGAGCTGATCAAGTGCATTAAAGCCAAGGGTCAGGAACCATCTGTTACTTTGCCCCACAGAGAAAAAGAGCAGAATGTGCTTGAAAAGGGCAGGGAAGATTCTGTGATCCAGGTACTGGCTTCTGTCGAACAGCAATTGTAGGTTGAACAGAGTCTTTTGCAGGGTTCCAGGACATAATTTACTTCCCCCTAGTGGCCATGAGTCTCAATTCCCCCTCAAAATTGAGTTCTTTTATCATTCTTTTTTTCTTTTTTTTTTAATCTTATTTTTAAAGCTTACTATGTGCCAGGCACTGTACTAAGTACTGGGGTAGATACAAGATAATCAGGTTGGACACAGTCCCATGTCTTACATGGGGCTCACAGTCTTAATACCCATATTCCAGATGAGGTAACTGAGGCACAGAGAAGTGAAATGACTTTCCCAAGATCACATAGCAGACAAGTGGTGAAACTGGGATTGGAACCCAGGCCCTTCTGAGTGCCAGAGTAATTTTCCTGAGTAAATATTCAAGGAACCATAAAGATCCTCCAGATTGAAAGCCTGTTGTTTGCTTGTTTGTTTTATGGTACTTGTTAAGTGCTAACTATGTGTCAAACATTGTTCTAAGCACTGGGGTAGATACAAGTTAATTAAGTCAGATGCAGTCCCTGTCCCTCATGGGGGCTCACCTTCTGAAGCAGGAGCAAGAACAGGCATTGAATGCCCATTTTACATTTGAGAAAACTGAGGCCCAGAGAAATTAAGTGACGTGCCCAAGGTCACACAGCAGCATTTGGCAGAGTGGTATTAGAACCCAGGTCCTCTGTCTCCCAAGGCCTGTGCTCTTTCCATTAGGCCACGTGTCTACCAACTCTGTCATATTGTATTCTCCCAAGAGTTTAGTACAGTGCTCTGCACACAGTAAGTGCTCAGTAAATACGATTGAATGAATGAATGACTCAATCAATCAATCAACAGTAATTACTGAGAGGTTACTGCACGAAGAGCTCTAGACTAAACTCTTGGACGAGTACGATACAAGAGAGTAGGCAGACACAATCCTGGCTCATAGGGAGCTTCCAGACTTCAATCAATCAATCAATCGATTAACGGTATTTATTGGGTGCTTACTATGTGAAGAGCACTATACTAAGCACTTGGGAGAGTGTAATACATCAGGATGAGGGAGCTGTCGCAGGGGTGATCTGGAGAGATTCATTCAGTCGTACTGATTGAGGGCTTACTGTGTTTAAATCACCCTACTAAGTGCTTGGGAGAGTAGAATATAACAATGAATAGACACATTCCCTGCCCATGACGAGCTTACAGTCTGGAGGATTTGTACATTTGTAGAGTCCCAGTTTCATTTCCTCACTGGCTGGACCTGTTCCGTATTCTGAATGGGGGGGCTTTCCCCAGCATTCCCTGATAGGCACGGGAGAAAACAGCCAGACCTCACTAAAGGCAAGACAGTCTGCTTCTTGCATCTCAACAGACGGTGCCAATCGTCCTTGCCACAAGCCACATAAGGCTGCTGGCAATAGCTGGAGCATCTGGTCCACGAATCAGCAGCCCATTCTGTCTAAGTTAGTTACGTGGTTCTACAGATAATGGCCTGTCTGAGCCACCCGGCCCTCCTGAATGTCAATTTCCTCTGACTTGAAATTTCCAGTCAATTATGCTTCTCTACCCATTGTGGAGAGGGGGTCTGCTGGCTTGAATTCAGCCTATTCCATTCACATCAGTAAAAATCCGGAAAACCTCTATGTGGGGGCCTCTATTCGGACCAATTTTTTTTTGCCTCTTAATATCCAAAATGCTAGCTCTGCTCTGCTGTATTACCAACTGTGATGCTGTAATTATGGAGCTAACACATGTGTTTGTTAATTGACAGGGACCTCAGCTGCTGGCCAAATTGTTTTAATATGGTTATTTTAGCCTGCACGGTGCTTAGTAACCCTATCAGCCATTAGCAATTTTTTTTTTGGGGGGGGGCGGGAAACCAACCAGTAAATGCCTTTGGTATTAAGAATAGAAAAATAAATGCAGTTAATATCACTCTTTGCATCGCCCCACTCCCGTCAAAAATGTATTTGTTTGCACTGTGGTCACAAATGTGGAAAAAGATGACGGATTTATTGTGAGCAAGGTATTTCTGATTACTATCCTGTCTCTGCATGAAACCAATCTCCGTTGGAAGGCCATTTGAAACTTGGAAATAGAGGGCAAATGTAAATATGAGCGGAGGTTAAAACTGTTGATACGGGTATGAAGTCATAAATTATGCAACCATAAAATTTATTATGTGGTTTCTGTAGCCTATCTCCTGGGCTGATGAATCAAAATTTCTAGAAAAATGTGGCAAAACAAGTTTTGAAACAGTGGAAATTTCACAAGAAGAAAATTGGCTTATCGTCCCCCTACTAAAGAAATCGCTGAATGCTGCCCAGGTTTCTGACACCCAGTCTTTTATACGCTTAAGACTGAAAAGAATATGTCCTTCTTACAAATAGATTAAAAAGTCCACACGAATCATGAGTTTCTGCAGGAATGAGACTTTCCTCATTTCAGGGGGTGGTGGCAGCCAAAAAAATAAGCTGAATGGAAGGGGCTAGAAAATCAAACCAAAGACATAATATCACCAATCAATACAAACCCATGTTATGCCCTTACCTGAAATGCCACCAGTACTGAAGCCTATCGTCGGGAAGAGGGAGACTGTGAGGTCCCCGTGGCACTTGGGCAGTAGTAGTAATAAATGGGAGTAGTAAATAGTAGTAGTAAAATAGTAATAGTGGTATTTATTTAGTCCTCCTAGGGGGCAATGCACTGTAATAATAATGATAATAATTGTGCTATTTGTTAAGCTCTTACAATGAGCCAGGCACAAGCCAAGATACGGATACAAGCAAATCAAGTTGGACACAGTTCCGTTCCCACGTGGGGCTTGTAGACTCAATCCCTATTTTACAGATGATGTAACTGAGGCACAGAAAGTGAAATGACTTGTCCTAGGCCCCACTTAGCTGTACTAAGCACTTGGGAAGGGCCGAACAAAGAAGAGTCACATTTCCTAACCACAAGAAGATTTCACTCTAATGGAGGAAGACAGACATAGACTGTGAGCCCGTTGTTGGGCAGGGATTGTCTCTCTCTCTTGCCGAATTGTACATTTCAAGTGCTAGTACAGTGCTCTGCACAAAGTAAGTGCTCAATAAGTACGATTGAATGAAAGATATTGGCGTAGGGGATAGAGCACAGGCCTAGGAGTCAGACGTTAGTGGGTTCTAATCCTGGCTCCGCCACTTGTCTGCTGTGTGACCTTGGGCAAGTCACTTCACGTCTCTGGGCCTCAGGTACCTCATCTGTAAAATGGGAATTGAGACTGTGAGTCCCATGTGAGACAGGGCCTTTGCTCCAGTGCTTAGTTCAGTGCCTGGCACATAGTAAGAACTTAACAAATGCCTCTGTTGTTATTACATACAGTTAGAGTAATCCAACCAAGGACTTTAATATACAGGGGAATGAACATGTGCTGACTATGGGTAGGAAGGACAGGATGAGGATAGGTTGAAAAGGATAGGATTCTTATGCTTGGAAAGACAAAGAGGGTCAACCACTCCCACTCCACTCCAGAACAGGGGCCATCTATTGAAATTTGAAGGTGGAAGGCTCCAAAGTAACAATAGCTGAGAACATGGAATATGTGAGCTTGGGAAGATGTGCACCTGAAATCAGAGGGGTTGGGTTAGATTCAGGTTAGATTAGCAGTCAGATCGGGCACAGTCCCTGTGGCCCATGGGGCTAACAGTTTAAGTAGGAGGGAGAACTGGGATTTAATCTCCACTGGGCAGAGGAAGAAACTAAGGCCTAGAGAAGTTCAATGACCTGCCCAAGATCACACAACTGGAAAGCGGCAGAGCTGGGTTATACAAGATAAACAGATCAGACTCTAAGCTCCTTGTTGACAGGGAAGCAGTGTGGCCTAGTGGAAAGAACCCGGGCCTGAGAGTCAGAGGCCCTAGGTTCTTTTCCCAGCTCTGCCATCTGTAGGCTGCATGATCCTGGGCAAGTCGTTTAACTTCTCTGTGCCTCGGTTACCTCATCTGTAAAACAGGGATCGGATCCTCCTTCTTCCTACTTAGACTGTGAACCCCATGTGGGACCTGATGATCTTGTATCTACCTCAGTGCTTAGTACAGTGCTTGGCACATAGTAAGCACTTAACAAATATTGTTATCATTATTCTTATCACTATCATTATCAGGGATTGGGTCTACCAATTCTGTTATACTATACTCTCCCATGTGCTTACTACAGTGCTCTGTATACAATATATGCTCAGTAAATATCTCTGATTGGTAAATTGACTGTTTGAACCCAGTCCCTATCCCCCACAGCTCACATAATCTAAGGGGGTTGGCAAGAAGCATGGGTATTACCTGCATTTTTCAGGGGAGGAAACGGGTGAAAATCACGCTAATGGATCTGTGCCTTCCCCAGATGCAAACTCTTCTGCTTTTCCCACAGCGCTCAAGATTCTTCCCTCGAAGAAATGCTCGCCGTGGCCCAGTGGCCTTCCGTGGGTGGAGAAACCCTAGGGCCCAGAATCGTGGTCCGGGGTCAAGAGGCAATTAGGAAGGAAGAAGTTCACTGAGTGAAAAATGGCACTGAGGGCTGGGTTCGTTCCTTCAGCAGCCAAATAAAATCATTACTATTTCTGTTGTTGAAGTCAGGGATTGTGTTCATTTCTGGGTTGAGTTGACTTCAGGCTAAGTGTTAGACCACAGCACTTGGCTGACTGGGAAAAGTGACTGACTGGTGTGTGTGTGTGTGTGTTTGTGCGAGTGTGCAACCTTCTCCCTTATTCTCTCAAAAGAAAAAAAAATCCTGTTCCTTCACGTTGCCCCAGGGGCTGCTTCCAAGCTTCTTTCTCATGGAATGAAAAAAATCTCACTGCAAGAACTATCCTCATAACAATTTATGAGAAATAATAAATCAATCATTTAAATTGAAACAACACATAAATAAAATCTGGAGGCACAGTCTATCACTGCATTTTAAGTAAACCCAACTCTAAGCCTCATATGTCCTATGCTTATTGCTTATGCAATTGGTGTTTGGATTCAACAGTGTATTGGGCTTTTTTAATTATGGCACAGTTGAATTACAATTAATATGTAAATAGAGACATAAAGCTAGGTTTATTGCAGGCAGCTATTGGTACTAGTAAACATCTTTCACAGAGTCTTCTCCTTTGAAAGTCCCCTGGGTTTCTCACTGGCTCTTTCTCTCCATTTGGCTTGAGCAATCCACCCACCGAACATAAAGATTCTCACTGGTCCCCTCTTGTCTCTCCCACTCCCGACCTCTTGCTCACATCTTCCCCACTGCCTGGAGATTCTCTCATTCTTCACACAGTAAGCACTACTTAAGTATCGTAGATTGATCTGGTTGCTGCTCTCCCCATCTTCAAAGTCCTTCTGAAATCACATCTCCTCTGGACTGTAAGTTCACTGTGGGCAGGGAACGTGTCGGCTATCTCTGTTGCATCATACTCTCCCAAGCGCTTACTATAGCGCTTCGCAGATAGGAAGAGCTCAATAAATACCATCGATTGACTGATTTTCTTAAGAAGAAATGAAGAACACAGTCATCTGCTTGTTGTTTAAATCCAAGCTGAGTCCACAAGGAGTACAACTTTGTAAAGCCTGTGTGCTGTCCAAGGA
Organism: Ornithorhynchus anatinus; assembly: GCF_004115215.2. NCBI lineage: Eukaryota > Metazoa > Chordata > Mammalia > Monotremata > Ornithorhynchidae > Ornithorhynchus > Ornithorhynchus anatinus. The sequence continues at coordinate 119,484,027 of NC_041749.1, read as the reverse complement.
AGATAGCACTACTATGTACTACTTTCTACTCCAAGGAGACAATGAAACTCACCTATGGGTGTGTGTATTTTGCTTAAGAGGCCAATATGTGATCCACAGCCCTGACCTCACTGTGGGCATAAACACATAGACTTATCATAATTGGCATCATCATTATTAGAGAGCCATTACTATCATCATCATCATCATTATAGCATTATCACCACCATTACAGAGAAGTAGTATGGCTTAGTGGAAAAAGCCCGGGCTTGGGAGTCAGAGGTCGTGGGTGCTAATCCTGGCTCCGCCACCTGTCAGCTGTATGACCTTGGGCAAGTGACTTCACTTCTCTGTGCCTCAGTTCCCTCGTCTGTAAAATGGGGATTAAGACTGTGAGCCCCATGTGGGACAATCTGATTACCTGGTATCTATCCCAGTGCTTAGAACAATGCTTGGCACATAGTAAATGCTTAACAAATACCATCATTATTATTATTATTAGTGCATAGAGTCCGACTTGTTCATCCCAAGCGCTTAGTACAGTGCTCTGCACATAGTAAGCGCTCAATAAATACTATTGAATGAATAGAGTACAGGGCTGGGAGTCAGAAGTTCATGGGTTCTAATCCCGGCTCCGCTACTTGTCTGCTGTGTGACCTTGGATAAGTCGTTTCAGTTCTCTGGGCCTCAGTTCCCTCATCTGTAAAATGGGGATTGAAACCGTGAGCCCCACGTGGGACAGGGACAGTGTCCAATCTGATTTGCTTGTATCCACCCCAGTGTCCATGAAGCCCCATGACCCAGCACTAGATTGCCTTGATATTTGCCATCCACACTGGCCAGGAAATTTTCAGGATTTTGCTGGGCCTTTAATAATTGTCTTGATATTTATTAAGCACTTACCATGTGTCAAGCACTGTACTAAACTCTGGGTTAGCTATAAGATAATGAGGTCAGACATAGTCCCTGTCCTACATTGGGCTCTTAGAGAAGGAGATAGAACAGGAATTTCATCCCCATTTGACAGATGAGGAAACTGAGTCCCAGAGGCATGAAGTGACTTGCCCAAGGTCACACAGCAAGCCATTGGCTGGGTCAGAATTAAAACCCAGGCCCAGGTTCTTTCTACTAAAGATCATGCTGCTTCTCCCGCTGCTTTCTACCTCACGGAAAACTCTAGATGGGTCTTCGGTCCAAATCCTTCACTACCGATGGCCTCTTGGCACAATAGACAGATCCAGGACAAGATCTCGGATCCCTTGATTCCCCTAAACCATGCTTGTTCCACTGGACCAACATTATTGTTATGCAGCAAGAGAAACTCTGACAATTAGCCACTAGCATCCTGCTGCTACTTCAGTTAGATCAAAATTGACGCACCTACTCCTGGAGGTCTTCCCTGACTGAATTCTAATCTCCCTGCTGCATATCCCTCTACTGCCTTGCTTGCCCATCCACATCAGCAGCAAGGTAGACAAGATGGAGAAACAGTGAATAGTCTGGCGCTAGAGGAGTAAAGTTGTGACCTGGGTTGTACTAGGAAATGTACTTTAATGTCTGTCTTCCCCTGTAGAATGCAAGCTCCTCGTGAGTGGGGATCACATCTACCAAATATGTTGTCTTGTTCTTCCCATGTGCTTTGTACAGTGCTCTGCACACAGTTAATGCTTGATAAATACCACAGACTCAGAGGATATGGGTTCTAATCCCGGCCCCGCCACTTGTCTGCTGTGTGACCTTAGGCAAGCCACTCTGTGCCTCAGTTACCTCATCTGGAAAATGGGGATTAAGGCTGTGAGCTCCACGTGGGACAACCTGATTACCTTGCATCTACCCCAGCTCTTAGAACAGTGCTTGGCACATAGCGCTTAACAAATACCACCATTATTATCATTATTATTTTTATTATTGAGCAAAATATCCCTTAGAAACAGATATGCTTAATAAGTAAAGCTCGGGGTGAACCAGGGCAAACACACTCATCACTGGTTGGCTATAGTTTTGGGAGATGAATATTTCATCCATAGAGCTTCTTTGGGGGGAAAAGTGAGTCTCAACTGGTCATATCCAGCTCTGCTGACTTCTGAGGCATTTGATGCACATTTGATGCACATTGTGAGATTGGGTGGGCAGAGGAATACTATTTCCAATTGGAGGGAAAAGGTGGGGTGGTGGGGACGGGGGTGGTCCTGGTCCTGACATTTCATTCATTCATTCAATCAATCATATTTATCAAGTGCTTACTATATGCAGAGCACTCTACTAAACACTTGGAAAGTACAATTCAGCAATAGAGACTATCCCTATCCACAATGGGCTTACAGTCTAGAAGCATTAGGGGTAGAGACAGACCACATATTTATTCAAATACCTCCTTTTTCCACTTTCCTCTTCCAAGTTGAGGTGCTTGCACTCCGCACAGCTCAGGCAAAAGTCATAGAGGGCAGACTGCTATCTGACAGAACAGTGGAGTTGTGTTCTACTCTGGCCAATTCATCAATCGACTGCCAAGATCAACGGTAATTGTAGCTATGCTCTTGAAGGGAATTTGAGTTCACCACAAAATCCATTGTTTCAGAGTTGTCCTTGTCAGAATATACTTGACCAAACATTAATATAAAATGGAGGAGAAAGGTAGAACTCCACTATCTGAATAACTGATGGGAAGGTGTGGGTAGAACAAAAAATGTGAACAGTGAATTTGTGTGTGGCTGAAAATCTCAATGTGGGATCCACAGTCCTGGCCACCTTGTGGGCTTCCAGGTATGTGCAGGCACACACACACACACACACTAACACTCTTTCTCTCAATGTCATTCAGGAAAGCACATCTTCCTTGAATACATTTTTGTCATGATACTTGTTGGACCAAACTATCCAACGGGCCCTGACTCAACAGTCATAGTAGTCAGGGAACCTAGATGACAGAATTGCTACACTTGGCTCCTCCGAGAATGAATCGAACAAAGGGGTTAATCGGTCGGCAACATTTTCTTTTCTGAAAAATGTGTGCAGGTCTGGAAGCTTCCCAGAGCAGCAGCTGTCAATCAGAGAGACTTTTGAGCCAATCCAGAATGACATCAGAGTATGGAATTTCTCTGACATCAATTCACTCATTTTTAGCAGTTGGGGTAACTTGTGACCAGAAGTAATTGTTACAGATTCCTTGGTTTGAACATAACCTGATTTTGTTTGCCAAATAGGGAGTCTCTCATTTTTCTTTTCAAGTGAACATTGACTGTGGCCATACGTGATGAACTTGATGAGAAGGTGAAATTTTCTCCACTGGGAGACATGGTTATTCACATTTGTCATTCAGGTTTTTTTCTCTGTTACTGCTATGGACTTTAGAAATCTATTGTTCGGATAGGTTTCTCTGGTGTATGTTCCTCGCCAAAACACTTCTTTATATCCTCCTACTTCCCGTTGTCTTCATTTCAGTAAAAGCAACTAATTTGGAATGGAAGCAAATTATTTCATTTCATACTTTTTTAATAAAACTCAAAAGTATAGCCCACTAAAGCAACACAATTTAAATATTTTAAAGCACAAACAAAATAAAAAAAGTATTATTAAACAGTCTAATGTTTTAGACAAATTCCTGTCATATTATTCATGAGTAAGGCCTGCAGTAGATTTCCTGCTACTGTTTAATCTCCTGGGTAATAAAGCCCATGTCTTATGAACAATTGTACTGCTACTCTCCGACAATTACTGTTTCTTAGAGCAGAAGTATCATGCTCAATATATTATCGGATAGAGCGTCTACGACAATAAGTAACCGATCCATGCAATATTTGGAGAAACAGACTGTATATGCTACCCTCCTTACCCCCTCATTCATCTAGCTAAATGATTGTTATTCTTTAATATCAAAATATTTTATATTCTATCCAATCAGTAGGCTATGCTGCTGAGCTCCTCTGAAAGGGCCATGGATTTCCCAAACCTTCCTCTGGATTGCTGAGAAAAAATAGCAGTAGCGTAGTAACAGTAATAGAAATAGTAGTAGTAGCAATAGGAGGAGGAGGAGGAGTGATAGTAGGAATAATAGGAATAGTAATAGCAATAATAGCAAAGTAGTTCCTGCTCTTAACCCCCATTATTTTTTCTTATGCCATCGAGTCATTTCCGACCCATAGCGACTCCACGGACACATCCCTCCCAGAACACAGAGCTCTCCATCCACAATCATTCTGGTAATGGGTCCATAGACTTATCTTGGTAAAAATCCAGAAGTGGTTTACCATTGTCTCCTTCCACGCGATAAACTTGAGTCTCCGCCCTCGACTCTCTCCTGTGCCACTGCCACCCAGCATGGCTGAGGTTTAGCTTGTAACAGATTGCCTTCCACTGGCTAGCCACTGCCCAAGCTAGGCATGGGAATGGGTAGGCCTCTGCTTGACTCTCCTTCCTGCAGCCAAGACTGGTAGAGTACTGGAAACTCTCCAGATGTGACCCTAAAGGGGAACCCCCATTTTACAGATGAGGAAACTGAGGCACAGAGAAGTCAAGTGGCTTGTCCAAGATCACACAGCAGACAAGTGCTGAAGCTGAGATTAGAAACCCTGTCCCCCACCAGGCCCATGCTCTTTCCACTAGGCAAAACTGCTAGTAGTAGTAGTAACAGTAGCAATAGTAATAGCAACTGGAGTAGTAGAAATAAGAGTGGTAGTAGTAGTAACAGTAATTGTAATAATAGTAATAATAATGATTGTGGTATTTGTTAAGCACTTACTTATGGGTCAAGCACTGTGCTGAGGGGTGGAATAGATACAATCCAATCAGATCAGATACCATTCCTACCCCATTTGGGGCTCCCAATGTAAAGGGGAGGGAAACCCAACTAAGGAACCAGTCAATCAATCGATCAATCAATGGTATTTATTAAGCACTTAATGTATGTACAGCACCATATTAAACACTGGGTAGGGTACAATATGCCCAGTCCCTGCCCAGAATGGGCTTACAGTCTAGAGGGGGAGACAGACATTATTATGAGTGATACATTATGGATCGGTACCTAAGTGCAGTGGGGTTGAGGATGGGCGATTGGGGGGGATTTCAAATGCCCAAAGGCTCCAGGAATGATCCAAGATGAAGTACATTATTGCATCACTTCTGCCAAATTTAAAGAAGAAGCCTCTTTTCCACCTACCACCTCCCCTCGGTCCTCAAGTTCCCTCACGATTAATTGACTTTCCCAAGAGGAGAATGAAGGAAGACAAAACGTGCCCTGAGGATCACATGGAACTGGAGTGCTTGGGTTTGGTTCATTCAGTCATTCATTCAATCGTATTTACTAAATGCTTCCTCTGGGCAGAGCACTGTACTAAGTGCTTGAGAGAGTTCAATACAACAATAAACAGACACATTTCCTGCCCACAAGCTTACAGTCTAGAGGGGTATCACTGGGTGTCATTGGGCGTCATTGGGTGTGATTAGCAAAAGATTCCATAGTAATTATAATAGTATTTGTTCAGTGCTTACTGTGTTCAGGACACTGAACTAAGCACTGGGGTAGACACAAGCTAATAATATTGCACACAGTCTATGTGCCCCTTGGTGCTCACAGTCTTAATTCCCATTTTGCAGATGAAGGAACTGAGGCCTAGAGAAGTGAAGTGACTTGCCCAAGGTCACACAGCAGGCAAATGATGGAGCTGGGATTAGAACCCAGATCCTCTGACTCACAGCCCATGCTCTTTCCACTAGGCCATGTTGTTTCCCTATAATAGTAATGATAATAATGATAGTCTTTGTTAAGCACTTGCTATGTGCCAAGCACTGTTCTAAGCACTGGGGGAGATACAAGGTAATCAGGTTGTCCCACGTGGGGCTCACAGTCTTAATCCCCATTATACAGATGATGTAACTGAGGCACAGAGAAGTTAAGTGACTTGCCCAAAGTCTCACAGCTAAGTGGCGGAGCCGGGATTAGAACCCATGGCCTCTGACACCTAAGCCCGGGGTCTTTCCACTGAGCCACGCTACTTCTCTATGTCATGACTAATGCACCGGAGCAAATGGAAGCAATGCATCCCAACTGGAAATTTTTCCCATGCACTTCTGGACCCTTCATTTGCAAAAATTAACTCCAAGATCAAAGCAGGCAAACACCACAGTCTGGCCACTTGGAATTCAACTTGATTTTGCCCACACCTGCCAGCATCTCTAAGAAAGGAATCAAACTTGTTTGAAAAACTTGGATGCCTCTTTTAAGAACGTTTTAAGGACACCCAAGACAGACATATGTTTACCTCAGAGAAGGTTTGAATGCCAGAATTTCAGTGGATTCCTCTTTATTTGAGCCAGCTATCTCTCATTTTCAGAGCAGAGCTCTGAGAGCAATGTTTTGATCCAGAAAGATGTGCTTACTAGACAAGGAGGCATAAATTCTTAACTTTATGATTTGCACTATATTTGACTGAGGAAAAGAGGTTGGATCATTGTCCAGGTTGTTATGCTTCAAAGTATCACTGTTTTTAGCATTGAGATTTTCCTTAATAATAACTAATTAAACTAATGGTACTTGTTATATCTCTGAACCACGAAATTATAAATCTCTTTACTCCCCTTAGCCTCTAGGAGCAGAAAGGTTGTGTGGATAGTTATGAGCAATTTTCAGAATTTATTGTATCTGGAAGGTATCAAATAGCAATATGGATAAAATTGCATCTGAGCCGATGGAGGTTCCCATCAACCCTTCAAACTCCCTCCATTCAGTGTGAAAGACCGATCATTTGGTGCCAGAATGCAAACCTAAACAGTTGTCTTTTGAACATGTAGTCAGTCGCACATCCTGAGTTGAAGTATTTAGCTTATCACAACTATTCTCAACAAAGGAAACTGAAAGCGTGAGGAACTGACTTAGAATACATGGTGGGGGATTATTATTTGGGTTAGTTTGGACCATATAATATCAATCTTTTTGGTAGATGGTACCATTTGAAGTGAATACACCTTTTCAGAAATGATAGACTGGAGAGAGGTAATCAGTCAATCAATTACATATATTTAGCACTTACTGTATGCAGAGCACTACACTAAGTGCTTTTTCAATTAATCAATCAAGAATATTTATTGAATGCTTACTCTGTGCAGAGCACTGTTCTAAGCACTGGGGTAGATACAGGGTCATCAGGTTGTCCCATGTAAGGCTCACAGTTAATCCCCATTTTACAGATGAGGTAACTGAGGCACAGAGAAGTGAAGTGACTTGCCCACAGTCATACAGCTGACAAGTGGCATAGCCGGGATTCAAACCCATGGCCTCTGACTCCCAACCCCAGGCTCTTTCCACTGAACCACGCTGCTTCTCTAGTAACAGACACATTCTCTGCCCATGAAGAGCTTGCAGTCTAGAGGGGGAAACAGATATTAATATAAATAAATAAATTGCAGATACATACATGTAGGGGATGTTGTGCCCCTGCTCTGACCCACCAGAGTTTCAAGGCTGTGTTTTCGCAGTTATGGTATGCGCCCTGGACATGCACAGATCGAGCTGGTAAACACCTTATCTAAGCTATTTTGCTTTTGTAGTGATGTCATGCGGCATATAAAGGGGTGGCTCTGGTTAGGCGGGGTGTGGTGTGTCTCCTGAGCCCTGCTGCCACCCACGGCTGTCCTGTAAGTAACTTCCCCAAATAAACCACTTTTATATAGATCTCACTAAGCCTGACTGGCGTGGTCTGCTTCCTTTTCTGGAATCTGGGCAACTCGACGGCATGTGCCGTTACAGTACTTAAGAGTTGTGGGGCTGGGATTCGGGGGAAAATGAAGGGAGCAAGTCAGGGCGATATAGAAGGGAGAGGGAGAAGAGGAAAGAAGGCTTAGTCAGGGAAGGCCTCTTGGAGGAGATGGGCCTTCAATAAGGCTTTGAAGGTGCTTAGACTAGTGTCTGGCACATAGTAAGTGCTTAATAAATACCAGAAAGGAGAGTAATTGTCCATAAGTTATAAAGAGGGAGGGCATTCCAGGACAGAGGAAGAGTGTGGGTGAGAGGTCAGCAGTGAACTAGATGAGATCGAGATGCAGTTAGTAGGTTGGTATTAGAGGAGAGAAGTGTGCAGGCTGGGTTGTAGTAGGAGAGCCGTGAGGTGAGGCAGGAGGGGGCAAGGGAATTGAATGCTTTAAAGCAGATGGTAAAGGAGTTTCTGTTTGGTGGGAAGGTGGATGGGCAACCACTGGAGGTTCTTGAGGAGTAGGGAAACATGGGCTGAATATTTCTGTAGAAAAATGATCCAGGCAGCAGAGCGAGGAATGGACTGGAGTGGGGAGAGAGAGGAGGAAAGGAGGTCAGCAAGGAGGCCGAAACAGTAAATCAAGATGGGATAGTAAAAGTGCTTGGATTAACATGGTAGCAGTTTGGATGAAGAGGGAAGGATGGATTTCAACTATATTGTGGAGGTTGAACCTACAGGCTTCCGTGATGGATTGAATACGTGGGTTGAATGAGAGAGAGAGGATTCAAGGATAATGCCAAGGTTACAGGCCTGTGAGACAGGAAGGATGGTAGTGTGCTCTACAGTGATGAGAAAGTCAGGAGAAGAACAGGGTTTGGTTCAGAAGATAAGGAGTTCTGTTTTTGACGTGTTATGTTTGAGGTGATGGCAGGACATCCGAGTAGAGATGTCTTAAAGGCAGGAGGAAATGAGAATCGGCAGAAAGGGAGAGAGATCAGGGCTGGAGTTGTAGATTTGGGAATCATCTGCATAGAAGTGGTAGCTGAAGCAATGTGAGCCAGTGAATTCTCCAAGGGAGTGGGTGTAGATGGAGAGTAGAAGGGGACAGCACATGGGACAGTACAATATAACAGAGTTAATCGACTCATTCCCTGCCCACAGCGAGCTTACAGTCTAGAGTGGGAGACAGACATCAATATAAATAGACAAATTACGGATATCTATGTAACTGCTGTGGGGCTGAGGGAGGGATGAATAAAGACTGCAAATCCAAGTTCAAGGGCGATGGGGAAGGGAGCGAGAGAAGAGGAAATGAGGGAAGAAAAGATTCCAAGTCAGGTTTTTGTTAAGAAGAAATGAAGAGGAACACGGTCATCTGTTTCTCGTTTAAAGCCCATCTGAATACTTTAAACATGCAACTGCCAGAGTCAGTGAACTGGGTAGCTACATTTGCAATGCAGAATATGCTACTTTCAATGAACAATGACTCCCAAGAGTTACAGTTCACAAAAGGATCTTTTGCACATATAATCTTTGGTCTGCTGGGAAGAATTACCTCCATCCTAAGGGAAATGGCAAAGGAGAGTCTGGGTAAAGAAGTAACATCACCGATATTGGCCTCCGAGAGAACTCTCCTAAGATGAGAAAGAAAAATAAGGTGAAAACACAGACCATCGCCATCTGGGGAGCCTGCTTCAGAACTCACATTAGAGAAAAATGTGGGACTTGACAGTAGTCCTGGAACTGATTCTGGGATTTTATATGCCATGATTTCAAACACCCAAACTTGGATGTGTAACAGTCCTGCTATGAGAATAAAAGATGTTACAGTTTTTTGTGAACAAATATCCTAGAAATCGGGTGCCTGCTGTGTGGATTTGAACAAATCACTTAACTTCTCTGAGCCTCAGTTTCCTCATCTGCAAAATGGAGAATCAATACCTGTTATCTCTCTTCCCTTAGGCTGCAAGCCCCACGAGGGACAGGGGCTGGGTCCATTCTGATTATTTTACACCTACTCTAGCGCTTGGCACAGTGCTTGGCACAAAGGAAGCGCTTGCCAAATACCAGGATTATTGTTACCACTATTGAAGATGCGTTATTGTACCACCCTCGAGGGCCAGGACTTTCCCCAGGTCCTTTCTTCACAGCTACCACATCAACACTAAGTTCTCAGTACAGTTCTCTGCACACAGAAAACAATAAATATGATCGAATGAATGAATGAACACTTGGGCAATCACAGCCACCCATAGTTCTTTTGGGCATCCCAATTTGCATACTCCATGATTTAAGCACTAACTTATCCCCCAATCCATCTTCCCATTATTTTAATCTTCCCATCTGGAAATGACATTGATGGAACTGCTCAAGGAGTGGAGGTGGTATTTCATCAATATTGAAATCAGTGCTTAGTGTGTGCAGAGCACGGTACTACCTCACTAGGGTGAGGTCACTGGACTAAAACGTGGAAATAGCATAGCCTAATGAAAAGAGCATGGGCCTGAGAGTCAGAGGACCTGGGTTCTAATCCTCACTCTGTCACTTACCTGCTGTGTGACCTTGAGCAATTCATTTCACTTCTCTGCACCTCAATTCCCTCATCTGCAAAATAGGGATTCAATACCTGTTCTCCCTCCTACTTAGACTGTGAGCCCCATGTGGGACCTGATTATCTTGTATCTACCCCAGTGCTTAGTACAGTTCTTGGCACACAGTAAGAGCTTAACATAAACCACAATCATTATTATTACCATTACTAAGCACTTGTCATTTCTGTGAGGTCCAGATCTCAGAGATGTAAGGAGGTTTGGTCGACATCTCTGAAGACCTTTTGTTTGGTCCGGAGCTTGAATCCATGCCCTGCTTTACAGCATGGCTCAGTGGAAAGAGCATGGGCTTGGGAGTCAGAGGTCATGGGTTCTAATCCTGGTTCTGCCACTTGTCAGCTGTGTGACTTTGGGCAAGTCACTTCACTTCTCTGTACCTCAGTTCCCTCATCTGTAAAATGGGGATTAATAATAATAATAATAATGTTGGTATTTGTTAAGCGCTTACTATGTGCCGAGCACTGTTCTAAGCGCTGGGGTAGACACAGGGGAATCAGGTTGTCCCACGTGGGGCTCACAGTCTTAATCCCCATTTTACAGATGAGGGAACTGAGGCACAGAGAAGTTAAGTGACTTGCCCACAGTCACACAGCTGACAAGTGGCAGAGCTGGGATTCGAACTCATGAGCCCTGACTCCAAAGCCCGTGCTCTTTCCAATGAGCCACGCTGCTTCTCTAAGATTAAGACTGTGAACCCCACTTGGGACAACCTGATCACCTTGTATCCCCCCAGCGCTTAGAACAGTGCTTTGCACATAGAAGGGTTCACAAATACCATTATTATTATTATTGACAGGCACCCCAAAGATAGGCTAGCCTTCTTGATTGGGGTATCTACTTCCTCATTCATCACTGCTTTGTTGTTCAGTGAGCTGCTTAGGTGATAAAATTATGTGACAGTGTTTAGCTCTGCATTATCATTATCAATTTTGGTTTGTGTGTTTGGTTTCCCTGGAGCAGGTAGATATATCACCCGTTCTCCTTCCCACTTAGACCATGAGCCCAATGTGGGGCAGAGACTGTGTCCAACCTGATTATACTGAATCTACCCCAGTTCTTAGTTTCATGCTAGGCACACAGAGAGCATGTAACAAATACTACAAATATTATTATTATTATGACCCAACCAGCCATACCATCATCATGAAGTCTTCTCAGAACCTGGTGGAACTCTCCCAGACTGTCATATTTCCAGAGCAAAGTTCTTCCGTTGATATCAAAAAGCAGTCATAAAGTCTACCAACCAATCAACCAATTGCAACTATTGAGTGCTTACTATGTGCAGAACACTGAAGTGAGCATCTGGGAGAGTCTGGGAAACAAGGCAGATCAGCAGATAAGATACCCAACTTCACTGCCCTTGGTAAGTATAAATGCAAACAGTATCACTGGTAAAGAAACTTGGGATAAATAAAAAGCCTAATCTTTTCAAGCAAAATGACTCCGAGTCTCTCAAAATATTTAAAACCCAATTCCCCTTGGATAAACAATGAAGGTTTAATATGGTGTGTGCAAGAATGTTGTGAAAGTCCTTCTTTTTATTTACTACAAGCACAAATCCTTATATTCCCCAACTCCCATGTCAGCACTTTCATGTCACATAAACACTAAGTATTCACAACCCCCCATAGCCCTTATGTACATATCTTATGTACTCTATCGCTTCCTTTTATCTGTAACTTACTTTAATGCTACTCTCCCTGTAAGACTGTAAGCTCCTTGAGGACAGGAATCGTGTCTACTAACTGGTATACTCTCCCAAGCACTCAAGTACAGTGCCTGCACAGAGTAGGTGCACAGTAAATACCGTAATACTATGAATACCACTCCCCCCCAGCACTGATTTACATGCATATATTTACAGTCAGTTGTTTCCCCTTAACTGTAACTGGTTCTAATGTTTGTTTTTAATGTCTAGATTGTGAACTCCCTGAGGGCTGAGATCATGTCTGCTTACTCTATTGTACTCTCCTAAGCACTTAGTACAGTGCTCTACAAACAAGTGCTCAATAAAATCATTAATTAATTGACTACTATTGATTGAAATCCTCTTCTCTCAAACTCCCCGCAAACTATTTAAAAACAAGGCCACTGTCACCAAGGCTCCAGATCACAATAGAGTCCCAACACAGTAATAACGATCTCCATTAATCACGGAGAAACAATGTGACCTAGTGGAAAGAGAATGGTTCTGGGAGGCAGAAGACCTAGGTTCTAATCCTAGCTCTGTTACTTGTCTGCTGTCTGACCTTGGTCAAGTCACTTCACTTTTCCAGGCTTCAGCTTCTTCATCTGTATAATGGGGAGTCAATACCTGTTCTCCCTCTTACTTGGACTGTGAGCTCCATGTGGGACAGGGACTGTGTCCAACCTGATTATCTTGAATCAATCCTAGTGCTTGGCATATAGTAAGCAATACACAAATGTCAAAACTATTATTATCATTATTATTCATTCAATCATATTTATTGAGCATTTACCATGTGCTTGGGAGAGTACAATACAATAAGCGGACACATTTCCTGATGGCAATGAGCTTACTTATCACTTTCAAAGATAATAACAATAAAAATTATAATCATCATCATCATCAGGACCTGAGAGCACTCCAGCCTGTTTCACTGATATGTTGGATGCATACTAGCTTTGTTACTTAAGCAAACAAAACTAGTCCCAGACTATGGCAAAACTGCAGGGCTCTTCTCGGGAAGTATAGATTAACTTGGCATCAAGGAGTTTCACAATGCAAATTTTCGTCAGCTCTGCATTGTCTTTTCAGTGTAAATGCCCTCACTTGCATAATGAAACCTACTGAACAAAAATATGCTCAATTTGTTACACGGAGCATGGAAGGAGTGTTTGTTCAGACAGATTCCGAACACCATCTGGGAGAAGTGTTTAGTTTTGCAACAGATTGCCTAATTTTCATGTGGAATCAGGAAAATCACGCCTAAATGCTTTAATAGATACTTGATTTAGCATGCCTTTAATCTTTATTTGGTGTTGTCTTAAAGGCTATGCATATGTTTGATTGGCAGAAGTAGTCATTAACTTATTATACTATTCATTTCTATTTTGGGGGGCTGTGCAATATTTCTCCTTATAAAAGCTAGTTTTCACTGCACATGGCAATTAATCTTTGTACCAGCCAAACATCCACTGCCTACGTAGGCCACTTGATTGATTAGATTAGAAATTTAACGTTACATTTCATACATTAGAAATATTTCAATATAACATGAACCAAGGACTCCTCTATCAATAAAAAGAATGTTCCAAGAACAGTAGAAATTAGCACATGAAGCAGAAAGAACAACCTTGAAAGGAAGAAAACCAAATGATTCTTGAGCACATAAAATCTCAACCTATATTGAAATGTTAAACTTAATGATAATAATAATCGTATTTATTGAATGCTTACTGTGTGAAAATCACTGTACTTAAGGTCATGTGATTCAGAATAGAAGAGGTGTGTTTTATCAATCAATCAATCAATCAATCAATCAGTAAATAGCATTTATGGAGCTCTTACTCTGTACAGAGCACTGTACCAAACTCTTGGGAGGATACAATATGACAGAATTAGTGGACATGTTCCCTCTCCATAATGAGCTTACAGTCTAAAGCTTACAATGAGTCTGAGCAGGTAACAAGGAGCCAAAGATTCGATCAGAACATCCTGCTTATAGAAGTAGCAGTACTGGCATTTATTGAGCACTCTACTCAGCCCTAGGAAAGAATACACACATGGGAAATATTCAGGAACTCTAGAAATACAGGGTAACATGATGATGTTAGGTGGAATCATTTCTGAAAATTCACAGAACCGGAGATAAAATAATAATAATAATACCTGTTAAGTGTTTATTATGTGCCAAGCACTGAACTCTTCAGAAGTTCAAAAGGCACCAGCTCACAGAACAAGAAAAATGGTAAATGAAGACTGACCCGAGGAAAACCAATTTTTCAAGGATTTTTACATTGCAAGAGATCTTGTTTTGACCTAAAGTCGCATGGGGCAAATGGTTCAATGATAATAAATTCAACACCCCCCCACCCCTCCCCAGCACCCCTGCTGAATGATAGATCTCTTTGCCGACGTTTCCATCCTCTCAGGCTCTTTCCTCTTTCACCCTCTGAACTTCTGAGAAGATGATCATAATGACGATAGGGGGAAAAAATCAAGTGTAATGGTTGTCTTGTTTACCACGTTGTTGTAAAGAACAACCCCTACCTCTTGCCTTAGTGTGGATTGGGCAAGTGGGTAGGGGGGAAGTGTGAAGGAAGGGGTCAGGGAAGTTTCCGTGTTCTGCATTTCCTCCTTCCCCCAAACTCCCCAGCCCACCCAGCCACCTTTGGTTATAGTGAAACTGACCCTGATTGGAGACCTATCCAAATAATGTCCCAGACCTCACAATTTTGCTGCCTCTCTGGGTCAATACTGGACAGGTGGCATGCTTAATAATGATATATAACCAGCGGCAAATGTCATCCAACCTTGCAGCATGGGTTGACTTTTAATACACTCTACTGCGGCATCTGTGACCCCGAAAAATGATAATGCAATGATCTGGGTCAGAAGCACAAAGGAAAAGGAAGTAATTCAATCGAGGAACTGTATGAAAGTGGTAAAATATGAATGTTGAGATAACTCAGCTATTATTAAGTCTTAAAGTTTGCCAGTCAAACAAGCTGGCTCCAATCTACAGTGGACATAAAAACCGTATGCACCTTTCATGGAATTCCTGTTTGGATGGCAAAAGTGAAGATCTAATTTATGACAATGAAAGCATTCACACGTTAAATCTGATTTAACTGCTCATATAGCTTGTGGAAGCTAATGGCTACAATTATGTCTATTGCTTTATCTCCAAGCTGGTCTGTCTGTTGTTGTTGCTACAGTCCACCTCTTTTGCATCTCTAAAGTGTTTCTTCTCTTCGACCTGTTTACAGTTTACAGCAAAACCCCATTTCAGCTCATCAGGGAGCATCATAGTTTCTGCTCAAATAGAAACTCTGACCATCAATCATATTTATCAAGTGCTTATTGTGAGCAGAGCACAGTCCTCAACGCTCAGGAGGGGACAACACAATAACTTAACAGACTCATTCCCTGACCACACTTTAATAATAATGAGCTATTTATTAAGTGCTTACTTTGTGCCATTCATTCATTCATTCAATAGTATTTATTGAGCCCTTACTATGTGCAGCGCTGACCATTGCTTGGATTATACAATTCGGGAACAGATATAGACAATCCCTGCCCAATAACGGGTTCACAGTCTAAATGGGGGAGACAGACAGCAAAACCAAAAAGAACAAAACAAAACCACTGTACTCAGTGCTGGAGTGGATACAGGCAAATCGGGTTTTGCTTGTATGCACGTGGAGCTCACAGTCTCAATCCCTAATTTACAGATGAGGTAACTGAGGCCCAGAGAATTCATTCATTCATTCAATAGTATTTATTGAGCGCTTACTATGTGCAGAGCACTGTACTAAGCGCTTGGAATGAACAAGTCGGCAACAGATAGAGACAGTCCCTGCCCTTTGACGGGCTTACAGTCTAATCAGGGGAGACAGGCAGACAAGAACAATGGCAATAAATAGAGTCAAGGGGAAGAACATCTCGTAAAAACAATGGCAACTAAATAGAATCAAAGCGATGTACATTTCATTAACAAAATAAATAGGGTAATGAAAATATATACAGTTGAGCAGACGAGTACAGTGCTGAGGGGATAGGAAGGGAGAGGGGGAGGAGCAGAGGGAAATGGGGGGAAAAGAGGGTTTAGCTGTGGACAGGTGAAGGGGGGTGGTAGAGGGAGTAGAGGGAGAAGGGGAACTCAGTCTGGGAAGGCCTCTTGGAGGAGGTGAGTTTTAAGTAGGGTTTTGAAGAGGGGAAGAGAATTAGTTTGGCGGAGGTGAGGAGGGAGGGTATTCCAGGACCGCGAGAGGATGTGGCCCAGGGGTCGACGGCGGGATAGGCGAGACCGAGGGACGGTGAGGAGGTGGGCGGCAGAGGAGCGGAGCGTGTGGGGTGGGCAGTAGAAAGAGAGAAGGGAGGAGAGGTAGGAAGGGGCAAGGTGATGGAGAGCCTTGAAGCCTAGAGTGAAGAGTTTTTGTTTGGAACGGAGGTTGATAGGCAACCACTGGAGGTGTTTAAGAAGGGGAGTGACGTGCCCAGATCGTTTCTGCAGGAAGATGAACCGGGCAGCAGAGTGAAGAATAGACTGGAGCGGGGCAAGAGAGGAGGAAGGGAGATCAGAGAGAAGGCTGACACAGTAGTCTAGCCGGGATATAACAAGAGCCTGTAGCAGTAAGGTAGCCGTTTGGGTGGAGAGGAAAGGGCGGATCTTGGCGATATTGTAAAGGTGAAACCGGCAGGTCTTGGTAACGGATAGGATGTGTGGGGTGAACGAGAGAAATGAGTCAAGGATGACACCGAGGTTGCGGGCCTGAGAGACGGGAAGGATGGTCGTGACATCCACGGTGATAGGGAAGTCTGGGAGAGGATCGGGCTTGGGAGGGAAGATGAGGAGCTCAGTCTTGCTCATGTTGAGTTTTAGGTGGCGGGCCGACATCCAGGTGGAGACATCCTGGAGGCAGGAGGAGATGCGAGCCTGAAGTGAGGGAGAGAGGACAGGGGCAGCGATATAGATCTGTGTGTCATCTGCGTAGAGATGGTAGTCAAAGCCGTGAGAACGAATGAGTTCACCAGGGGAGTGAGTGTAAATGGAGAACAGGAGAGGGCCAAGAACTGACCCTTGAGGAACTCCAACAGTTAAAGGATGGGAGGGGGAGGAGGCGCCTGCGAAGGAGACCGAGAATGACTGGCCAGAGAGATAAGAGGAGAACCAGGAGAGGACGGAGTCTGTGAAGCCAAGGTGAGATAAGGTGTGGAAGGAGGAGGGGATGGTCGACAGTGTCAAAGGCAGCAGAGAGGTCAAGGAGGATTAGAATGGAGTAGGAGCCATTGGATTTGGCAAGAAGGAGGTCATGAATGACCTTAGAGAGAGCAGTCTCAGTAGAGTGGAGGGGACGGAGGCCAGATTGGAGGGGGTCCAGGAGAGAATGGGAGTTAAGGAATTCTAAGCAGCAAGTGTAGACGACTCGTTCTAGGATTTTGGAAAGGAAGGGTAGTAGGGAGATAGGGCGATAACTGGAAGGGGAAGTGGGGCCGAGAGCGGGTTTTTTTAGGATGGGGGAGACGTGGGCATGTTTGAAGGCAGAGGGGAAGGAGCCATTGGAGATTGAGTGGTTAAAAATAGAAGTTAAGGAA
Source organism: Ornithorhynchus anatinus (assembly GCF_004115215.2). Taxonomy (NCBI): domain Eukaryota; kingdom Metazoa; phylum Chordata; class Mammalia; order Monotremata; family Ornithorhynchidae; genus Ornithorhynchus; species Ornithorhynchus anatinus. The sequence goes on along the minus strand of NC_041749.1, from coordinate 119,466,466 downwards.
GGGAGGAGGGCAGGGGCAATGTTTTTTATAAGGTGAGCGGGAATGGGGTCTGAGGCGCAGGTGGAGGGGGTGGCACTTGTGAGGAGGGAGGAGATCTCCTCTGAGAATACTGCAGGGAAAGATGGGAAAGTAGGGGAGAGGGTTGGTGGGGGGGAGGGGAGAGGTGGAGGGGTGACTTTGGGGAGCTCAGACCTGATTGTGTTGATTTTTGTGATGAAGTAGGTGGCCAGATCACTGGGGGTGAGAGGAGGGGGAGGGGGAGGGGGAGGAACAGGGGGCCTAAGGAGAGAGTTAAAGGTCCAGAACAATTGGCGGGGGTGACGGGCATGGGTGTCGATGAGGGAGGAGAAGAAGTTTTGCCTGGTGGAGGAGAGGGCAGAGTTAAGGCAGGAAAGGATAAATTTGAAGTGTGTGAGGTCGGCTTGGTGCTTGGACTTTCGCCAGCAGCGCTCAGCAGCTCGAGCATAGGAGCGTAGGAGGCGGACAGAGAGGTGATCCAGGGCTGTGGGTTAGTGGAGCGAGAGCGGCGGAGGGAAAGGGGGACGAGAGAGTTGAGATGAGTAGAGAGGGTGGAGTTGAGAGCGGAGACCTGATCGTCGAGAGTGGGAAGTGAGGACAGGGTGGCAAGATGAGGAGAGATGCTTTTGGAAAGACGGATGGGATCAAGAGAGCGGAGGTCTCTGTGGGGGAGTAGCAAAGATTTGCAGGGGGAGGGAGTGTGAGAGATGAGGCAGGTGAGAAGGTTATGGTCAGAGAGAGGGATTTCAGAGTTGGTGAGGTAGGAGATAGTGCAGCGGTAGGAGATGATGAGATCGAGGGTGTGACCGAGTCGGTGAGTGGGCGCGGTATGGTGGAGCAGGAGGTCGGCAAAGTTGAGGAGGGATAGTAGGCGGGCGGCAGAGGAGTCATCGGGTACCATCCATATGGATGTTGAAGTCTCCAAGGATCAGAATGGGCAGAGAGAAGGAGAGAAGGAAGGTGAGAAAGGGGTCTAGGTGGTTGAAGAAGTAGGAGGTGGGACCGGGAGGGCGGTAGATGACAGCAACAAGTATCTGGAGCGTGTGGTAGAGGCGAATGATATGGGCTTCGAAAGAGGGGAAGGAGAGGGAGGGGGGAGGAGGGATAGTGCAGAAGCGGCAACGGGGTGAGAGGAGGAAGCCGACACCTTGTCCCTTACTGGTGAGTCTGGGGGAGTGGGAGAAGGAGAGTCCTCCGCTAGAGAGAGCAGCGGCCGAGACCGTGTCTTCGGGAGTGAGCCACGTTTCTGAAAGGGCAAGGAGGAGGAGAGAGAGGGAAAGGAAAAGGTCATGGATGAAAGGTAGTTTACTTGTGATGGAGCGGGGGTTCCAGAGGCCACACTTGAAAGTAGCTGTGGGTGCAAGGGGAGTGACTTGCTCACGGTCACACAGCAGATAGGTGGTGGTGGAGCGGTGATCAGCTCTCTGAGACCTACATTATCCTCCCTCCTCTCCTCCTACACTTCAGCTCACACACTTTACTTCTCTCAAGCCAACCTACTCATTGTGGTGAGCCCACAACAAGCTGCCTTGTTAGTGACTGTGATCCCACGAACAACAACCAGGAAGAGACCGGTGAAGGCTGCGATGGGCTCTACCTGGGACAGGTGATTGCTGGCCTGCGGGGGTGGAGGATGGCCTGGCCTTCTCTCCCTGATCTACCCAGTAACAGACCTGGACCAATCAATGACAGCCACGTAAATCCACAGTTGCAATGCCTAAGGCAGATAAAAAGGGCACCTGGAGGCATCATGGGGGCACATGGAAGGAGCAAAGGCATGCAGAGAAAGCAAAGAGAAGCAAGCATCGAAGCAGCAGGAGAGCAGTACTTGAAAGCAGCAGAAAACAGCAGCACTTGGAAGCAGAAAGAAGAGGCATTGGCAGAACGGGCTCCTTTGACCACAGGCTGGTATTGGACCCTTGGAGTGGAGTGAGTGTGAGCATGTGAATGTCACTCCCTTGCACGTTGGTAAAACTAAGTAAAAAACTTTCCACAGTAACCTTGGTGATCAGAGGTGTGATTTGACTTCTACTATGTGTCACCAAGGCTCCCCCGGTCCAGGAAGGTCCTGGTTGATATGAAGCTGGGCCTTGTGTTACTTAATGTCCTTCATTCTCATCTCTGGCACCTGATCTCTCTTTCATGCCCTCCTCCCTGCCTAGAACTCCCTCCTCCCTCCCCTCCAGCAGACCACCGCTCTCCACATCTTCCAAGACCTTAGGAAATCACTTCTCCTCCAAGAAGCCTTCCCTGACTGATCTCTCATCTCCCCACCCTATTTTCCCCCTTACTACCACATCAGCACTTCTGCATACCCTAAGCACTTGGGTACTCCTTCCCTGTGTCCCCCATGGTAACTATGTAGTACATATCGCTAAATTCTGTTGCTTCCCCCTACTTCTAGTGTATGTTAGTGTGTGTCCCCCACTAGATTGTAAATTCCTCAAGGTCAGGGATCATGTCTGCTAATTCTAGTATATTCTCCCAAGCACTTAACTCAGTGCTCCGCACAAGGGTAGGCACTTAATGAATGCTGTTGACAGATGGATGGATAAAACATCTGTTGGTTATGCTACTGAGGACAACTTATAGTGGTATCGCACTGTTCCCCATTGGTGACAAGGGTCTGAGAAGAAGTCTCTTAACCTGACATACGAACTAGGCCCTTCTAGAATGGCTTCGAATCTGAAGATCTTTGAACCATAGCAGATACAGAAGTGATGTATATAACCTTAGCATTTTAAATTGTGTTAATTATAATAATTGTGGTATCTGTTAAGCCCTTGCTATGTGCCAGGGACTGGGGTAGATATAAGAAAATTAGGTCGGATATGGGACTCTGAGTCTAAGGAGGTTTTGAATCTCGTTTAACTGATGAGAAAACTGAGGTCCAGAGAAGTGAGGTGACTTGCCCAAGGTCACCCAGCAGGGCACTGGCATAGCTGGGATTAGAACCTAGGTGTTTGGTGTTTTTTTAATTATAATCATTATCATGTTTTGAGCACTTACTATGTGTAAAGCACTGTTCTAAGCACTGGGCAAGATGCAAGTTAATCAGGTCAGACACAGTCCCTGTCCCACACAAGAATCACAGTCTAAATAGGAAGGCGAACAGGTATTTAATGCCCATTAAATTCAGTTGAGGGAACTGAGGTGCAGAGTTAAGTGACTTTCCCAAGGTCACACAGTAGGCAACTGGCAGAGTCCAGATTAGAACCCAGGTCTCCTGACTCCCGGGCCTGTACTTTTTCCACTAGGCTATGCTTGGTGTTCTAAGCCCTTACAAAACAATTTGCTGCCAATGATAGTCCAGAGGTCATGAGAAATTCATCACTGGTTCTGGGGTTAGTGTACTTGATCTGAGCTCGAGAGATAGATTTGGGAGTCCTCCCTGTAGGGGTGGTAGTTTAAGCACTGGGAGTTGATACACTCCCCAAGAATGAAGAGAGAAGAGGACCCCAAACAGAGCCGTCAGGGACCCCTACAGTTAGATGTTCAGAGGTGGAGGAAGAGTCAGCAATAGAAAATAAGACTTAGCACATGAAGCGAAAGGAGAACCAGGAGAGAACTGTATCAGAAAAACCAAGGTAAGATAGTGTTTCCAGGAGAACATAATTTATGTTCATTTGCACAGAAGGGTCCAATAAATCCCACAGGGCAGTGGGTACAGCTTCACTTAAAATCAGTGAACCGCTTAATAATATTCATAGGGTACTGTTAGAGTAGTACTATTATAGCATTGTGTGCAGAGCACTGTACTAATCACTTGGAAGAGTACAACAGAAGTTAAAAAAAAACCAAAAACTCCACAATACCTGCCTTTAAAGACCTTAGACTTGAACAGGGGACGGAGAACCCAAACAACTCTCAGAACAAGAGAGTGGAAGATGGATAAATGAATAAATAAGTGCCTAAGAAATAGAGTGTGTAGATTGCTATGTAGAGGGCATAAGTGAAAGGATATAATCTCAGGAAAAGGAAATCAATCAGTGAAGCCTTCTGGAGGACTTAGGATTTCAGGAGGGTTTTTCAACTTTATCCCTCAGAAAGTCCTATTTTGAAGACACCGAGAAATATCAATATTTACAAAGTGTTGACTTCTGCAAGGTTTTTGACATAGCCCTAAAAGGTGAGATTTAGGACTCGGGATCCCAAAGGTTGCACCTTTCTCTCACACTGATGATGCTCATTCATTCATTCAATCGTATTTATTGAGCCCTCACTGTGTGCAGAGCACTGTGCTAAGTGCTTGGGAGAGTACAAAATAACAATAAATAGAGATATTCCCTGCCCTTAACCAATTTACAGTCCCAGCACCCTCTATGTAAGCCCCAGTCAGGAGAGTGGAAGCTTCTTTTGGATAAAGCCTTCTCTCTGACCTCCCTTCCTCCTCTCTCGCCCCACTCCAGTCTATTCTTCACTCCGCTTCCCAGCTCATCTTCCTGCAGAAACGATCTGGGCATGTCACTCCCCTTCTTAAACAACTCCAGTGGTTGCCTATCAACCTCCGCTCCAAACAAAAACTCCTCACTCTAGGCTTCAAGGCTCTCCATCACCTTGCCCCTTCCTACCTCTCCTCCCTTCTCTCTTTCTACCACCCACCCCGCACGCTCCGCTCCTCTGCCGCCCACCTCCTCACCGTCCCTCGGTCTCGCCTATCCCGCCGTCGACCCCCGGGTCACGTCCTCCCGCGGTCCTGGAACGCCCTCCCTCCTCACCTCCGCCAAACTGATTCTCTTTCCCTCTTCAAAACCCTACTTAAAACTCACCTCCTCCAAGAGGCGTTCCCAGACTGAGCTCCTCTTCTCCCTCTACTCCCTCTGCCATCCCCCCTTTACCTCTCCACAGCTTAACCCTCTTTTTCCCCTTTTCCCTCTGCTCCTCCACCTCTCCCTTCCCATCCCCACAGCACTGTACTCGTCTGCTTAACTGTATATATTTTCGTCACCCTATTTATTTTGTTAATGAATTGTACATCGCCTTGATTCTATTTAGTTGCCATTGTTTTTATGAGATGTTCTTCCCCTTGACTCTATTTATCGCCATCGTTCTTGTCTGTCCGTCTCCCCCGATTAGACCGTAAGCCCGTCAAACGGCAGGGACTGTCTCTATTTGTTGCCGACTTGTTCAACCCAAGCGCTTAGTACAGTGCTCTGCACATAGTAAGCGCTCAATAAATACTATTGAATGAATGAATAAAGAACGTTTCCTGTGTATTTTCCCAAACTCTTGGAGCAGTGGATGGCACCCAATGGGAGCACAATGAATAGCACAATTGCTTGCTTCTTCCCCTGTACTTAGTAGGGTGTTTGGCACATAATGCAAACTTAAAAAATGCCACAATAATTCATTTGCATAGGCTGCTTCATTTTTCCCTCTGATGTGTTACATAGCCAACGTAGGCTTCGGACCTGATTTTAAAAAGATGAAATTGATTACTTTGGGGGAATAATCCTCTAGAAAATCCTTGTTTCCTGAAATGCTGTGGTGTGTCTCAATTCTAGACTTTAATGTAAAAGTCATTCTTCTGAGTAGGCTCTGTGCAGTCTGTTTCATTTAAATTCCAAATCTGACTGTGTGCTTACAGTGTGGAACTATTTAATAATCTGTAGGACAATAAAGAAAATATATTGGATCAGGTATTTATCCTCTGCAGCACTCTAGAAATATGGCCCAGGATATATATTTGTGGAGATGGAAATATAGCCTATTTATAAATAATTGAGTAAACTGATAAATTGCTTAATAAGTGCTAATTGATTAATATTAATCTAATAAAACAGATGAACTGATGTTAATTTTCAAGCTAAAATAGAATTGTCAACAGTCATACATTATTTAATAATTAAGCGTAGAATTGATTAATAATCTGCAAGACACTATTAGTAGTCAAACACAAGAATTTATCAAAATATAAGACTGACAAAATTAACTGTATTTCTGCTTAATGACAAATCACTATACATGATTAACTGCATGAAATTGAGATTAGCTAAATTTATGTTGCAATTTGAATGGCTGCACATAAATTTCATAATGAGGGTGCAGAAGTAAGAGCATCCTGAGTTCTAGGAACAGAGTCAAACTCTAGCTGCCCATTTTCAAAGGCGACGCTTTTGGTAATGAGACTCTCTCCATGTGTGCGGGTGCAACTCAAGGGATGGAGGGGGAACTAATCAGAGGAGGGGGCTTGGCAGGCACCCAAAAGGCAGATGTTTCTCTCCAATCAGATTCAGCCTAGGGTCGGTGAGCACTCGACAGGCAGATTTACTCACCAATCAGGTCTGAGCCGGGAGAACCAATGAGAAGAAGGGGCAGGAGGGGAGGATTGGACACCAATGCTTTTAATTGGAGGAATTTGAAAAACCCAAGTTGACTGGATGCATTCATTGTCTAGGGAGCTGGTGTTTAGCAAGCCGTGGCCCTGTTGCGTACCCTTCACAAGTTGGCATCCTGGCATCGCACTTTGGCGGAAGTCTCCTCTCTCAATTGCTGCTGCCGGACTGGTCTCTCTGCTATGGGTGATCAAGTACCATCCTGTTCGAGACTGTGCTTCCTTCTATCTTTCAATTCTTTAGCTTGCCCTCCTTGATTGTGTGTTCTCCAGAAAGCCTTCTGAGCTCCTTCAGGGCAGGGAGTGAACCTACCAACTCTTCTTTTGTACTCTTCCAAGTGCTTCGCCCAGTGCTCCGCGCTCAATAGAGTCCATTCACTGATTGATTGGCCATACTTGTACTGCACAGGTTTGCCGGTTTGCTGTGAGCATTGCTTCAGTGATGGTTTAAAGCTCTTTGAGGGCAGGGATTGTATTGTACTCTGCCAAGTGGTCAGTACAGTGCAATACAGGCGATAGGCCGTAAGGTCCTCGAGGGCACAGGTCACGTCTTCTAAATCTCATTAGGAGTTCAATAAATACCACTGGTCGACAGATCAATTGACTGGTGAGCTGACTACATTCCACATTCAAGCAGATGAGGACACTGAGCCACAGAGAAGTTAAGCGACTTGTGCAAGTTCATACAGTAAACAAGTGGTAGAGCCAGGATTAGAACCCAGGTCTACTACTGCTGCTATTACTTCTAGTATTACTATTACAACCACGACTACCATTTCTGCTACTTCCACTATTACCATTTCTGCTACTTCTTCTACAGTTCTACTACTATTACTACTACTACTACTGTCATTTTTCTTGGACTCATTCTCTCCACTTATGTTTTCTTCACCAGCTGTTAGATGTTAAGTTCCTGAACAAAATTACATTGGGCTAATTAGTTCTTCTCTCCTATGAATCGACACCTTACTGTAGCAGGAGAGTTTGCGTATGCCAATGAAGCTTAGAATTATGCCACTGAGAGATAGTCTCTCTAGGATTACCCATAATGGAAAGGTCTAAGTGGAAGCATTAAAGTCGATTCACCTCTGCTGGGCAGCAGGGGAATGGGAAAGAGTACAAGGGTTGATCAAATGATGATCAAAATCAATGGCAGAGACTCAAGTTTTCACTGTGCAGAAGGAGGCAATGGTAACCATTTTCATATTTTTACCAAGAAAACTCTATGGATACGCATACAGAATGACTACAGATATGGTGCTGGAAGAAGAATATAACAGCATATATAAAGAAATGGAAGTCAATAACAAATGTGGGCAGACAAGATCACCATTTCAGAAGATTAAAGAAATTAAGGGAACATTTCATCCTCAGATAGGCTTTGTCAAAAGCAAAGATGGACTGAAAATAAATGATACCAGTGGAATCAAACAGAGATGGAAAGAACATACGCAAGAACTATACCAGAAAGATAGCAATAATAATAATAATAATAATAATGTTGGTATTTGTTAAGCGCTTACTATGTGCAGAGCACTGTTCTAAGCACTGGGGTAAACACAGGGAACTCAGGTTGTCCCACGTAGGGCTCACAGTCTTAATCCCCATTTTACAGATGAGGAAACTGAGGCACAGAGAAGTTAAGTGACTTGCCCACAGTCACACAGCTGACAAGTGTCAGAGCTGGGATTCGAACTCATGAGCCCTAACTCCAAAGCCCGTGTTCTTTCCACTGCACCACGCTGCTTCTCTATAAGAAGTGTTTGAAGAAGCTCCTTTTGAATTAGAACCACTCATCATGGAAGTCAGTTTTACACTGACTCGCCAAACATAAGGCACCTGGCTTTGATAGGCTTCCTATTGAGGTGTTTCAGGCAGTTGAAGAGGAATCGATGAAAGTCCTTACCAAATTACATCAACAGGTATGGCTAACCACTCAATGGCCATCTGATTGGAAAGATCAGTTTATGTTCCAATACTGAAGAAAGGAGACACAACTAAATGCGACAATTATCGTACAGTTTCTTTGATCTCACATTCATTCATTCACTCGTATTTATTGAGTACTTACTGTGTGCAGAGCACTATACTAAGAGCTTGGAAAGTAGAATTCGGCAACAAATAGAGACAATTCCTACCCAACCACAGGCTCACAGTCTAGAAGTGGGGAGTCAGACAACAAAACAAAACCAAACAAGTAGGCAGGCATAAATAGCATCAATAGAAATAAATAGAATTATAGATATATACACATCATTAATAAAATTAATAGAATAATAAATAGGTACATATATACACAAGTGCTGTGGGGTGGGGAGAGGGGTAGAGCAGAGACAGGGAGACCAGACAATGGGGACGGAAGGAGGAGCAGAGGAAAAGAGAGGCTAAGTCTGGAAAGGCTTCCTGAAGGAAGTGAACTTTCAGTTGGGCTTTGAAGGTGGGGGGATACAAGCATGGAAGCAAGGTTCTGCTAAAAGTTATACAGCATCAAATGGAGGCCAACATGGAAAGTGAATTGTCCGGTGTTCAAGCAGGATTCCGGAAAGGACAAGGGATGCAAGATATTATTGCTGATGCTCTTTGGATAATCGAAAGGACAAGAGAATATCAAAAGGAAGTCAGCACATGCTTTATTGATTATAGTAAGGCCTTTGACTGCATTGATCATGAGAAACTCTGGAGCACATTAAGGAAAATGGGCATGCCAGACCTTTAATTGCATTAATACGGAACCTGTCTGACAAACAGGAGGCTACAATAAGAACAGAATATGGAGAAACAGATTGGTTTCCCATTAATAAGGGTGTAAGACAAAGATGCATCTTATCACCTTATCTGTTCATCCTTTACACCAAATATCTAATGAGAGAAGCCAGATTGGATGAAGATGAACAGGGAGTAAAGACTGGAGGAAGGAATATAAACAACCTTCTTTATGCTGATGATACAACCCTACTAGCAGAAAGTGAAGAAGATTTGAAGGGCTCATTTTTAAAAGTTAAGGAACAATGCAAAAAGTTGGACCTATATTTAAATGTCAAGAAAACAAAGATCATGACAACTGGAAGTTTTAACACGTTTGTAGTGGACAGAGAGAAGATTGAAATAGTTGACAATTTTTCTCTCCTGGGATCAATAATCAATAATAAAGGAACTAGTAGCCAAGACATACACCGAAGATTAATGTTAGGAAGACTTGCTATGAAGAGCCTGGAAGAAGTCATGAAATGTGCTGATATAACAATCATCACAAAAATAGAAATTGTCAACTCTATTGTGTTTCCAGTGACAATGTATGGATCCGAAATCTGGGCAATAAAAAACCACAATAGAAAGAACATCGATTCTTTTGAAATGTGGTATTGGAGAAGGCTTTTGCTAATACCATGGACTGCCAGAAAAACAAACAAATGGATTTTGGAGCAAATTAAACAAAAGTGGTCTTTGAAAAGCCAAATGACTCCACTTAGTTTAGCATATTTTGGGCACATCATCAGGAGGAATAATTCTATGGAGAAGACACTACTGCTAGGAAAAGTCCAGGGAAAACGTAGATGAGGCAGACCAGCAACTAGATGGATATAAACTATAACAACGATAACGGAAGAACCCTTAGAAAGGTTGTGAATTATGGGAGAGGACAGGACGTTCTGGAGAAAGTATATCCTTGGAGTAGCTATGAATCGGAAATGACTCCGGCACTTAATAAAAATAATAATAATAAAAATAATTTAGTTCTTCCTCTATCACCTTTTCAGTATTTATATTGCTCTTCTTTGGAGGCTAAAATGTAATTGATAAAAATAAATGCACATGTTTCCTCTCCACAGTTGTTGCACTCTATCATTAAAGACGTAGACAATGAAGGTCAATAATGCTCCAAAGATTCAGGAAGTCAAATAGCAGATCAACTTACGAGAAAGGAGCGTCAGTGGGTGCCCTTCTCATTAAAGTGAAGGAAATTAGTTAATATCCAGACTTTCTTTGGTTAGGCAATCTACGACCTTTGGGTGTCAAGTCAAAATGTGAGCTAATGGAGTGAGGGCTAGAGATGTGATAGCAGTGGGGTGTTCTTTGCTCCTGACAGTAGCTCTAAATGTCTGAATGTGGAATTTAGCACGAGAAATAAATGTGACATTAAAATTGTACTGCTGTTTCTCACTTGAATTTCTTACAGGGTATTTTCAGAAAGAAAATGGAATGATTGAAGACATACTTAAAATACACATAGCACTGGAAAAAGAAAAAAAAAGGCTTCAATTATGTATGATCCTTCAATAAATGATGAGGGTGACCCCGATATCTGAGCTTTCTCAACAATGGCAGATCCAAGGGGAAGGTTGTTTGCTATTGGATCATATGACTGAGATCGCCTTGGCAAAACAGGCTTCTATCAGCCTCGTTTTTATACCCAGTAACAGAAGGATTCACATCTATGGTTTCTGTTGTAGTTTAGATTCTAAACTCCTGGAGGGGAGAAAATATGTCTACCAACTCTGTTGTACTGTACTTTCCCAAATGCTTAGTCCAGTGCCGTGCACCCAGTAACCACTCAATAAATCCCATTGGTTGATAGACCTCAGTGTGGGGTTTTGGTCATGAAGGGGCCATTTTTCAAATGTAATCTGCATTAACCAGATGCTCCTCCTACAGCATAATGTAGAATGCATTGTTATACCCCTCACAATTCTCCAGGGACTACCTAGTTCCCTCCACATCAAGAGGAACCTGCTGACCACTGTCTTCAGAGCTTTCCCCGAGCTCTCTCCCTCCCGGCAGCCCTCTTTGGCTGTTCTTTCCCAGCTCTCCCCCTCCTGGTAATTCTTTAGCTGCTCTCCTCCAGCTCATCCCCTCCACTCATCCCATGAGAGTCTACTTACTCTTGCTTCAGTCCTGACTCTGCCATCTCTGAAACACTGCCTAGGTCCCTCCATGGGCCTGGAACTTCATTCCTTCATTCAATCATATTTATTGAGTGCTTACTGTGTGCAAAGCACTGTACTAAGCACTTGGAAGACTATGATACAACAATAAGCAGATCCATTCCTTGCCCACAATGAGCTTACGGGCTTGAACCTATAGTCTAGAGTTTACAGAACTCCCCCTACATTCATGTCTGCTGACCCACATCCCTTCCAATCTTTAAAGCACTTTTTTTTCCTTTTTTATGGCATTTGTCAAATGCTTACTCTGTTCCTGGCACTGTTCTAAGCGCTGGGGTAGATACAAGCTTGAACACAGTCCATGTAATAATTGTGGTATTTAAGTGCTTACTATGTGCTGAGCACTGTTCTAAGCGCTGGTGTAGATACCAGGTAATCAGGTTGTCCCTTGTGGGGCTCACAGTCTTATTTCCCATTTTGCAGATGAAGTAACTGAGGCCCAGAGAAGTAGAATGGCTCACCCAGGATCACACAGCAGACAAATGGCAGAGCTGTGACTAGAACCCAGCTCTTTCTGACTCCCAGGCTCATGCTCTTTCCACTGGGCCATGCTACCAACCAGGAGTACTTACTCTGACTAATCTCCCCCACCCCTCGTCATATCATCCCCTCAGCCACCCTTAGTTGCCTCTATTGCTTAATTTGTTCATTTCTAATGCAATCTATTGCTTAATTCGTTCATTTTCTTCACACTCATTTTTCCTAGTTGTAAGAGTATTCACTCTGTGCAGAGAATGGTACTCTGGCAAAAAATACACAAGTTAAAAATCAGACCTGGTCTCTGGCCCTCAAGAGTCTGCTGAATCTAAGACTAAGGGAAGAGTGTGGAGGGGCTGGTGACAGGCACATAAGAAAAGGTGAAGCAATAAATACACCAAAACAACATGAAAGACCAAGACCAAGATAAATAGAATAGTTTCAACAGGATATTGAAACTAAAGGACTTAGTTTCAAGACACTAATTAGCCTGCACCTACACTCTGACTGTTTACAATTCAATCAATCAAACAATTGTATTTATTGAGTATTTACTCTGCGTAGAGCACCGTACTAAGCAACACAGATCCACTGGGCAGAACATGGGAGGAGAATATGGGAGAGTATGACAGAGTTAGTAGATACCAACCCTGCCCACAAGGAGCTTACAATCTAGTGGGGGTAACAATTCAGCATGGCCTAATGGTTAGAGCCCATGCCTGTGAGTTAGAAGGTCATGGGTTCCAATCCTGGCTCTGCCACTTGTCTGCTGTGGGACCTTGGGCAAGTCACTTCACTTTTCTGGGCCTTAGTTTCCTCATTTGTAAAATGGGGATGGAGACTGTGAGCCCCACACAGAACAGGGACTGTGTCCAACCCGGTTTGATTGTATTCACCCCACCACTTAGAACAGTGCCTGACACATAGCAAGCACTTAACAAATGCCACAATTATTATTTTGAGAAGCAGCATGACTTAGTGGAAAGAGCACGGGCTCGGGCATCAGAGGGCATGGGTTCTAATCCCAGCTCTGTCACTTGTCAGCTGTGTGAATTTGGGCAAGTTACTTCACATCTCTGTGCTCAGTTCCTTCATCTCTAAAATGAGGATTAAGACTGTGAGCCCCACGTGGGACAACTGATTTCCTTGTATCTACTCCGGTGCTTAGAATAGTGCTTAGCACATAGTAAGCACTTAACAAATACCATCATTATTATTATCGTTAGTTTTACCTCCCTACCCTGGTATTTGTAAATTATCTCTTTCTACCCCATAATAAACTCAGGAGGGCAAGTACCCTCCTCACTGTATAGTTTGGTGCTCTACTAACAGTAGGTTCTCAATCACTGCAATTGATTGAATCTCTTCTTGTGAACAACTGCTAGAGGCATCAGCTGATTCTTGGGTCTCCCTCACCAGAGCAACTAGCCATTCTTCAACATAACAAGCTCTGTGGGGCATGAGCGAGGGGTGTAGTGGCTTAGGGGATCGACCAGTAATTGATTGATTGTTTGATTGACAGAGGAAGGAGGAGAGATATGGGATGAAGGGAGAAATAAATCAGTGCCATAGAGAAGTCCTTGATGCCTAGAATGGCTTTACTGAGGATCTGTATGTTGATTTGTTTTGATTCTTAGATACTGAGAGTCTGGTTGAAGTAAGTCATATTTTAATCACCAATCAATCATGTGACCGAGGACTTCCTTTTAATTTATGAAACAAAGCTCATAAATTCTCTTTTCTTGAATTTTTGTATTTGCAAGAGCGTAGGAAATAATGAACACTTTTAATTTGGAAAGTATAATTAAGTTTGATTTTAAATAAATCTATGAACTGTATTTCAACAAACAACTTTCAGCCTAGAATCTCAGCATTTTATGTATAGTGCAGGTATTACCAATTAAAATGTCTGAAAATTAATTATAATAAGAAGGCGGCTCATTCTTCTAATCAAAGGTAGATCTAAATGAATTAGTTCTTAATCATAGCTTGTAAAGAAAAGGGCAGAAAGTAAAAGAGCAACACAGAGAAAACAGAAATAATTTCTGATAGTGTCTAATGCTAGAATAGGATGAAAAATAATGGCAGCACTCACATAGTAACCACTCAATAAATATCATCCATTCAATCATATTTATTGACCACTTACTGTAGGCAGAGCACTGTTCTAAGGACTTGGAGAGTACAATATAACAATAAATGGACACATTCCCTGCCCACAACAAGCTGACAGTCTAAAGGCTCTTACAGTCTGGAGGAGCTTGATTGATTGTATATGTCTACTACCCCATCTTAATAGACATCCATTTTGGGGCTTTTAGAATTTTTATTATTGGCCTCTCCTCAGATTGCTGCCTTCCAGCCATCTATCACTCTGTCCCATTGTTTGAGACTGGGCTTCAATATGATTATTATTAGTATTATTACTATTATCATTATTATTATCATTATTATATTTGCTAAGGATTTGCTATGTGCCAGGCACTCTTCTTGGGCAAGTCACTTCACTCTGGTTTTTCAGGTTCCTCATCAGTAAAATAGGGATTGCAGACCTGTTCTCCTTCCAATTTAGGCTGTGAGCCCCATATAATAATAATTAATAATTATTATGGTATTTGTTAAGCACTTACTATGAGCCAAGCACCGTTCTAAGGGCTGGGGTAGATACAAAGGTAATCAGGTTGTCCCACATGGGGCTCACAGTCTTAATCCCCTTTTTACAGATGAGGTAAGTGAGGCCCAGAAAAGTTAAGAGGCTTGCCCAAGGTCATACAGCAGACAAATGATGGAGCTGCGACCAGAACCCTTGTCCTTTGACTCCCAAGCCCGTGCTCTTTCCACTGAGCCACACTGCTTATATCTACCTCAGCGCTTGGTACAGTCTTTGGCACATGGTAAGCGCTTAACATAAACCACAGTTGTGATTATTATTATCATTTTTCTAAGTGCTGGTGTAGATACAACTTAATCAGGCTGGACATATTCCTTGTCCCACTTGGGACTCACAGCCCAAGTAGGAGGAAGAACAAGCACTGAATCCTCATTTTTACATACGAGGAAACTGAGCCCCAGAGAAGTGAAGTGACTTGCACCAGGTCCCACGGCTGGTAAATGGCAGAGCAGAGATTAGAACCTAGGTCCTTTGCCTTCCAGGCCTGTGCTCTTTCCATTGGGCAGCACTGCTTCTCTAAGTGGCTTATTCTATCCTAACTTCTGTAAGCCCCTTTCTGTTCAGCATATATTCTCCTCCCATGTTCTGCCCAGTGGATCTGTGTTGCGAGGAGCAGTACCTCAATCTGATCTGCTTTGTAGGTCGTCATTGTGACCAAAATGGCCTTCTGCCATTGCAAGTAGCACTTGACTGAACCTGCTCAAAAAGCTGAATGTGAATGAATTCTGAGAAGGTTCCGATCTCAGCATCCGTCATACCCAAGGGTGGCTATCACCACAACTGGGAAGTCGTTCATTTTTGAATCAAGTTTTTGGCATTGTGGTCTACAGATTCAGTCTGTTTCACATAGGACATGTTGCTTTACTTGAATCGATTTTCCAATTCTCTGTCTCTACGTGCATCGTTGGGTAGCACACAACCTGGTTAGGTGAATTTGGGGTCAACTTACTTGACAACAGAAATCATGCTGTGTTGGGTTTCCCAGGTGTAGGCTGGCCCATAACTGGAGTTTTTTGCAGACAAATTGGCAGTCCACAGTACTGTGCTGACTTTACAAAAGTGTTCATCCTCCTCCCTGCTTATCCATTCCAGCAGTTTAGCTTTATCCCACCACACTGAATTTGCGTCACAGCCGAGAGCTAATCATAGCTGCTGCTTCTTGCTTTTTCCTTCATTTCCACAAAGAAATAAAAGTAGTAACATCAATTTCAAGTGTAAGAAGTAAATTGCATTGCATGTTATGAGGTTTCTTGTGAGTAAAAATTCTAATTTTCTCAAACTAAGCTCTGCCACTTTCTGCCACATTGGTACACATGGACAAGTCTTGTGAAAAAATATTTTGAATATTCTCCTCGGCATAGCACACATTAATAGGGTTTGAGAGCATCTGTACTGTAAATCTCCTTTGGCATTATGTGTTGTAAGCCACCACCCTACTATGTAACCTTCGGTAAGTCACTTCACTTCTCTGTGCCTCAGTTTCGTCATCTACAAAATGGGATTCAATAACTGCTCTCCCTCCTACTTAGACTGGGAGTCCCACATGGGACAGGGGCTGTGTCCCACCTGATTATCTTGTATCTACCCCAGCACTCAGTACAGTGCTTGACATCTAGTCAGGGCTTAACAAATTACACAATTGTTAATCAGTCAATTACATTTACTGAGTGCTTACTCTGAGCAAGAACTATATTAAGTTTGAAGTTTTGAAGTTGAGGAGAGTGGTCGTCTGTCTTAGATGAAGGGGGAAGGAATTCCAGGCCAGAGGGAGGATGCGGTTGAGAGGATCAGTGGAGAGATAGGTGAGATTGAGGTAAAATAAGTTGACATTAGAAGAGTGAAATGTGTGGACTGGACTGTAGTAGAAAATCAGCGAAGGGAGGTAGGAGGAGACAAGGTGATTAAGTGCTTGAAAGCCGAGAGTAAGGAGTTTCTGTTTGATGCCGAGATGGACGGGCAACCACTGGAGGTTCTCAAGGAATGGGGAAACGTGGACTGAACATATTTTTAGAAAAATGATCCAAGCAACAGAATGAAGTATGGACTGGAGTGGGGAAGGACAGGAGGCTGGGAGGTCAGCTAGGAGGCTAAAATAGTCAAAGTGAGATAGGTTAAGTGCTTGGATCGGTGTAGTAGCTGTTTGGGTGGAGAGGAAAGAAAGGATTTTAGCTACGTTGTGAAGTAGCCATAATGACAGAATTTGGTGACAGATTGAATATTTGGGTTGGATGAGAGAGATGAATCAATCAAGAGCTTGGTACAGTTCTCCGCACACAGTATGTTCTCAATAAATATGATGTATCGATAGATCGACTGAAGAGTTGAGGATGATGCCATGGTTATGTACTTGTGAAACAGGGAGGATGGTGGTGCTGTTTACAGTGATGGGAAAGTCAGGGGGAGGACAGGGTTTGGGTGGAAAGATAATACTAATAATTGTTATGGTTGGAGTTGTACAACAGTATAAATGTATATATGATTATCATGCATATTGGAAGAAGTCACTACCGATGACGAATTTCACCTATGAGTTCCCGGATGGTCGAAAAGGCCAATTTTACACACACAAAACCTATCCCTTGTTGTGTCTCTTGTCTTCACCCAAGAACTGCTCATGCATACAAATGGAAATTCGGATCCATCTGTCCAGGCTCCTGTCGGACTATGAAGCAACACATAAAATGGGTTTCTGGGGAACATTGTTCTGATACAGGGCTACTTCAGAATTACGGTCCAAATCTGAAAACAAAGAAGAATCGATACAGTAAAACAACAAATGGAATTCATCTGGGTAAGTGGGACTACGAGGTGGGGTTTGTGAGGGCATTCCAGGGGCTGGGCAGTCTCTGGGCTTAATTTGCTAAGGTAGTCATTACAGGCTTCCACCATGATAAGCACTGTGTGACGTGCAGAGGTAGAGATGAAAAAAAATCAGATCAGACACAGTCCCTGTCTCACCTGGAGCTCAAAATCTAAAGGAGAGTGGATGAGGAAATGGAGGCCCCGAGAGGTTAAGTGACCAGCCCAAGGTCACACAGCGCAGGTCAGTGGCAGTGTGGGGGCTAGGATCCAGGCCTCCCAACCCCCAGTATCATGCTCTTTCCACTAGGTCTTGCTGTCTCCCAAATTTTTAGGAAGGGCTGCTGGAACTCCAAACCTTCCTGCCTTTAGGCACTATTCATGATGGAGGCCCAGGGCAGGTAACTTCAGGCTTATCCTCCTCTGCACTCAAGAACTGGGTACATGTTTTAGAAACATCCCAGTGTCAGAATAAGTAGTGTGCTGCAAGGGAGATTGAAAGAAAAGTGGCGTAAAACAAACAACTCCCATTTCCATTAAAGGCTTGCCACCTACATCTCAGAGAACTGGTTGATGGTTTGGCAGGAAGAGGGGCTGGGGCAGAGATTGAGGACTTCTCCCTTCCTCACATAGACTCTCTCAGACCCCACTGACTCTAGAAAGAAAGTGATTACAGAGTGAGGCCCAGGATGCTTGGGGCTGGGAGTTGTCTATCCCTGACCGGCCCACTGCCGGAACATATTATTTCATTTCCTCACTCCGATCAGAAGCTCCTTGAGGACAGGGAAGATGTCTCCTGCTTCTGTTGTACTTTCCTAAGCGTTTAACACAGAGAACTGCATCCAGCAAGACCTCAATAGATACTGCTACTACTATCTAGCACAGTGCCTAGGGTTTAGAAGAGTGCCCAGTGCTTAGAACAGTGTTTTGCACATAGTAAGCGCTTAACAAACTCCATCATTATTATTATTATTGTTACTACTACTTTTAAGACTATTTCTACTAATATTGCTATTATTATTACTAATACTGCCACTACTTCTAAGACTACACATATTATACTGCTATTGCTGCTATTGCTAGAGAAGCAGCGTGGCTTAGTGGCTAGAGCCCGGGCATGGGAGTCAGAAGGTCATGAGTTCTAATTCCACTCTGCCACTTGTCTGCTGTGTGGCCTTGGCCAAGTCACTTCACTTCTCTGGGCCTCAGAGCCTTCATCTGTAAAATGGGGATGGAGACTGGGAGCCTTCTGTGGGACAGGGACCATGTTCAAAACGATTTGCTTGTATCCACCCCAGCGCTTAGTAGAGTGCCTGAAACATGGTAAGCATTTAACAAATACCACTGTTATTATTATCGGAGAAGCAGTGTGGCTTAGTGGAAAGAGCAAGGGCTTGGGAGTCAGAGGGTGTGAGTTCTAATCCTGACTTCACCACTTGTCTGCTATGCGACCTTGGGGAAGCCACTTAACTTCTCTGTGACTCAGTTACCTCATCTGTAAAAAGGGAATTAAGACTGTGAGCCCACTTGGGAAAACCTGATTACCTTGTATCTACCCAGCACTTAGAACAGTGCTTGGTACATAGTAAGTGCTTAACAAATACCATAATTATTATTATCATTGTTATTACTATTACTACCGCTACTATTGATGATGGTATTTGTTAAGCACTTATATTGTGCCAAGATAATCAGGATGGACACAGTCCCTGTCCCACATGGGCCTCACAGTCTTAATCCACCTTTTATAGATGAGGTAACTGAGGGACAGAGAAGTTCAGTGACTTGCCTGAGGTCACACAGTATTCATTCATTCATTCAATAGTATTTCTTGAGCACTTACTGTGTGCAAAGCACTGTCTAAGCACTTGGAAAGTACTATTCGGCAACAGATAGAGACAATCCCTACCAAACAACGGGCTCACAATCTAGAAGGGGAGACAGATAAAACAAAACAAGTAGATGGGCAAGCAGCAGGCAAGTGGCAGAGCCGTTATTAGAACGGAGGTGATTAGAACCCAGGTCCTTCTGACCCAGGCCCGTGCTCTATCCACTACTATTACCACCAACTCCTTAGAAAATGAAAATGATGTGAACTCTAAGTTAACAGCGATTACCAGTGACAGAACTAAATTGAATTATATATAACAAAGTATCTCATGAGTATGTGGGTTTCTGTAAGCCTCTTTCAGGTGCCTGGATTGGATAGGATTCCGTACAGTAGTTGCCTTGTTCTTCTCTCTGCAGATGTGCCTTTGGCAAACCTGTTTACCATCTTTTTAGTCTTCCAGTATTCCCGCTTGCCTGGGCAAAGGTAGGAAAAAGAATTTCTCTTTTTAGTTCTGCCTCATCGGGAATATGTTATTTTCACATTTTAAACACAAATGGAATCAACCTCATTCATACAGCCATAAAAACAAATATTTCACACAACTGACCAGGTTGTGAGTGAGTGTGTGTACGCAAGTCCATGTGTGTTAGGATAATAGCTTTTCATTATGACACCTGCTCTCTTTGAAAACTCCATTAGCTTTTGCTTAGCATTTGTGAGCAAATTATGTCTAAAGAGTATTTTTGTAAAATTATCATTATTCATAGTTGCCTCAAAATGACCAGTAACGATGTACTCCTTTGCTTAAATTATGCATTAATCTCTATCTTCAACACAAGTTAATTAAATACATTCCAACTTGTAACAGAAATATGTCTGGAAGACAAACATGCTATTTCAGAAAAGCCTCCTGTTATTTGCCAAACATTCATTACCTCTATTGGAGTGTTAGAGGGAAAACAAAAAAAGAAAATGTAATTCAGTGCAATTCAACTCCACAGTTGCAGTTCCTTTTCCCAACACCCACCAAAAAATATGCTCCCTCTAAAAAGGAAAGTATTAGTTGGAAGAACTGGACCAGTGTTACAGTTCTTCTTTATGACTAATGCTGGTCAAATGAATAGATTGAAATTTTGAGTTCCAGGTCACTTGGTCTTTCTCTTGCCTATCAGCATCTCCAGCCATTTGGCCCCCCTTTTGTGCCTGATAACAATAATAATAATAATAATAATAATAATAATTGTGGTATCTGTTAAGCACTTACTACGTTCCAGGCACTGTACTAAGCGCTGCGGTAGATACAAAATAGTTGGGTTGAACACAGTCCCTGTCCCACGTGGGGCTCACAGTCTTAATCCCCAATTTTCAGATGAAGTAACTGAGGCACAGAGAAGTAAAGTGACTTCTTGTCACACAACAGACAAGTGGCAGAAAAGGTAATTAGAACCCAGGTCTTCTGACTCCCAGGCCCATGCTCTATCCACTACTATTACCACCAACTCCTTAGAAAATGAAAATGATGTGAACTCTAAATTAACAGCGATTAACTGGGATTAGAACCCAGGTCCTTCTGACATCAGGCCCCTAGTCTACCCACTAGGCCAGGGTGCTTTTCATAGTTAGACTATGAGCCCCATGTGGGACAGGGACCGTGTCTGACCTGAATAACTTGGAACTTACCCGGTGCTTAGAACTGTAAAAATACGATAATAGTAATAATAATCATGATCATGTACTCTAGGCATAGAAGCTTGGACAGAGAGTAACTCAGGTGCCCGTCTCCCAGCTGCATATGTGAAATTCCACCCACAAGTGGGAATGAAATTGGTCAGAGTTTTATTCCCCCAATTTCAGGTTACCCCAATCAACTAGTCAACAAATTGACAGTTGACATGCCTGCTAGACTCTAATCTCCTTGAGAGCAGGGATTGTGTCAACCGACTCTGTTGTATTGGAGTCTCCCAAACACCTAGTACAGTGCCCTGCACACAGCAAGCACTCAATAATATCACTGGTTGATTAGTATATACTGAGTGCCTAGTCTGCTCAAGGCAGTGTACATAAAGGGCTCTGGAGAATACCATAGAGTTCACAATTGTGGTCCCAGTCACTAACAGATTTTTGCCTCCAGGATTATCTTTCAAATACATGTCTTTTCCCCATCCCTCCACATCAGTCAAACAATCAATGGTATATACTGAGCATTTACTGTGTGCGAATCACTGTACTAAGCAGTTGGGAGCGTACAAGAGAACAACAAGCAGAAACTCCTGACTGCTGGCTCCCAGCGCTGGCAACCTCAGTATATTCAGATGCTTCCATTCATTCATCCGTTCTTTCAATCATATTTATTGAGTGCTTACTGTGTACAAAACACTGTACTAAGTGTTTGGGAGAGTACAGTGCTGCTTGGGAAGCAGCAGGGCATAGTGGATAGAGCCCAGGTTTGGGAGTCAGAAAGTAATGGGTTCGGAGCCCGGGCTTGGGAGTCAGAGGTCATGGGTTCGACTCCCAGCTCTGCCACTTGTCAGCTGCGTGGCTCAGTGGAAAGAGCCTAGGCTTTGGAGTCAGAGGTCATGGGCTCGACTCCCGGCTTTGCCACTTGTCAGCTGTGTGACTGTGGGCAAGTCACTCAACTTCTCTGTGCCTCAGTTACCCCATCTGTAAAATGGGGATGAAGACTGTGAGCCTCACGAGGGACAACCTGATTACCCTGTATACCCCAGTGCTTAGAACAGTGCTCTGCACATAGTAAGCGCTTAACAAGTACCAACATTATTATTATTAATCCCTCTTCTGCCCCTTTTCTTCTGTGTGACCTTGGGCAAGTCATTTCACTTCTCTGGGCCTTAATTCCTTCATCTGTAAAATGGGGATTCAGTACCTATTCTCCCTCCTACTTTCCATGAGAGCCCATACTGGGACCTGATCATCTTATATTTACCCCGTCACTTAGACCAGTGCTTGACATGTAGTAAGCCCTTAACTAATAACACAATTATTATTATTATAATCCCGATTCTTCAGTACAATACTTTGCACTCTGTAGGTGCTAGGGAAGTAGCGTGGCTTAGTGGACAGTATGTGTGCCTGGGAATCAGAAGGACCTGAGTTCTAATCCCAGTCCCGCCACTTGTCTGCTGTGTGACCTTGGGCAATTTACTTAACTTCTCTGTGGCTCATTTACCTCATCAGTAAAATGGGGATTAAGAGTGTGAGCCCCATGTCAGACAGGGATTGTGTCCAACCTGATTAACTTGCATCTACCCCAGTGCTTAGAACAGTGCTTGGCACATAGTAAGCACTTGACAAGTACTATTATTATTGCTATTAAATAGCATTGGTTAGTTGCTTGAGTACTGTGACTTCCTGTTCCCAGGAATGGGTGCTCTGTCCACAATTGCTGAGGTTGCTGGGCATGTGGTCAGGTTAAGGAAAGAGCATGAGCAAGAAACTTGCTTCCATAATGTCCTTTGTTGTAAATGATTAGAGAACAGGACAGTTTCACAAACCTGTGAATCTGAAGGCAAACGGGGCTGAAACATTAGCTCATTTCCTGCGCTTTTATGACCTGCTAAAAGAAAACTCTTTGCTATGGCAATTTAAGAATAACTGCATTTTAAACATTTTTATTAAAGTGTCCATCAGGGTCTTGTAAACTTGTAGCTCCCTTTCATCTGGCTACAATAACCTGACAGTAACAACAGAACTGAGGAATATTCCATTTTAGTGCCAATGCTCAGAATTCTTTATGACTGTTAGAGCATTTAAAATGAGATTCTGAAATAGATTTTGAAAGAAGAATGATCTCATTTGGATTCCACACATATACAATTCTTGTAAAAAAGGAAAAGCTCTTATTCAATTAATAAGCTTAATAGGAACAGAGGATATGCCATCCCACATTAAGGCAGCAATCCTGATGCTGGGACTCAGGAGCTCATAGGCACCTTCAGCTTCACAGGAATAGGAGTTCACCAAGCCAATTATTTGGCATACTATACATCGGGGAAATTAATTCCTGGAGCAAAAGATTTCATTACATCTATAACTACAAATATTGTTCTTGGATCTAAATTGTCTGGCTCACTTGACTTCGCAACCTTTTATTTTGCTCCATCTAATAGATTTACAATATGATCTGCCAAGATGGTTTTATTTTTTTAATTCCTCCTTCATCCTCTCAGACATCCGAGGAGGAAATATTTTTCCAGGAAGGTCGATAGAGCCAGGCAAACTTATTCCCGAAAAGCTTGAGGGAAGTCAGCCCGTTGCGAGCAGGGATAGTTTCTTTATTGCTGAATTATACTTTCCAAGTGCTTAGTACAATGCTCTGCACATAGTAAGTGTTCAATAAATATGACTGGTGTGTGACTTTGGGCAAGTCACTTAACTTTTCTGTGCCTCAGTTACCTCATCTCTAAAATGGGGACTGAGACTGTGAGCCCCACGTGGGACAATCTGATTACCCTGTATTTACCCCAGCAGTTAATAAATACCATTATTATTATTGTTATTATTATTATTAATGAATGAATGACTCCTTTCCTTCTTCTGCTGATCTTTTTGCTCCAAGTACATAAATGGCAGCTGGATACTTTTCAATAGCTGCAAATGGATATTTGCTTGGGGGAATGTGTCAGATGGCTCTGAATTGGTCCCAGAGATCAGCGAATTCTAGAACTGTCTTCCTTTTCTGTATCTGCTTACATTTCTCTTCAGTCCTACAGAGTAGGCTTCGGTCACCCCTTTGCTCAGATTTACCACAAGACATATGATACTAATTACCTCGGCAATTTAGTGGGAGTAGTCAGCAGTCTTTCCGTTGTTGTGGAAAGGGAACTTTGTCTGTGATATTGTTATATTGTCCTTTCCCAAGTGCTTAGGACAGTGCTCTGCAAAGAGTAAACACTCAATAAATATGGCTGATTGATTTCCTCTGTCCTTACTGGGTGAAGAACACTGTTCTGGGCTCTTAGGAGAGCACCACAGAAGACAGAGACATGACCTCTGTCCCAAGGAAGGAGCTTACACTCTAATGGGTGAGAAATGTGAGCACAAAATTGCCAAATGTACAATAAAAGAGCAAGAGAATCAATGCCACTGATGAAAACAGCAAGCCATTAAGGAAATCACTGAACTGGCTTGACATGTGTGTGTGTGTGTGTGTGTGTGTGTGTGTGTGGTTTGGGGGATGTCATGGTGGATCTGATGGGTAAGAGAGAGTCCCATGCAAGAGAATGGAGTGAGCAAGGGATTGGGGACCACATTTGATTTATTTATATTGTTTTTCTCTCCCTCTAGACTGTAAGCTTGTTGTGGGCAGGGGATATGTCTACCAACTTGGTTATAGTGTACTCTCCCAAGTACTCAAGGAGAGTGCTCTGCACCGAGTAAGCACTAAATAAATAAAATTGATTGACTGAAAAGTCATCACAGTGCTGCCACTTGTCTGCTGTGTGACCTTGGTCAAGTCCCATAGCTTCTCTGTGTCTCTGTTTCCTAACCTGTAAAATGGGGATTTGATATCTGTTCTCCCTCTACCTCAGAGTGTCAGCCCCATGTGGGGCAGGAATGGTGTCTGATCTGAGTGTATTGTACCTATCCCAGTGCTTAGTACAGTGCTTGGCCCATAGTTAACTCTTATCCACTGCCAAAATTATTATTTTTATCACCAACAAGATACAATAAGATTATTATTCATATTATTATGATATTTGTTAAGCCCTTACTATGTGCCAAGTGCTGTTCTAAGCTCTGGGGTAGATACAATGTAATCAGTCTGTCCCACATGGGGATCACAGTCCTAATCCCCATTTTACAGATGAGGTAACTAAGGCACAGAAAAGTTAAGTGACTTGCCCAAGGTCACACAGCAGACAAGTGGTGGAGTCGGGATTAGAACTCACATCCTCTGACTCCCAAGCCCGTGCTCTTCCCATTAAGCCACACTGCTTCTCATGAGTTTGAGAAGATGAGTTTGGGAGGAGCAAAGAGCAAAATCCAGGAGGAAGCAGGAGAAGAGATTCACTGTGCTATAGGGAGACAGCTGGAGGAGAGTCTGGAAAATGATGATGAGGAAGTTTTGTTTTCTGTCCAGACACAAGGTTAGTCATTGGAGGATATCATTATTATTAATAGTAATACTAATAATGGTACTTACTAAGCGCATACTATGTACCAAGTACTGTTCTAAGTGCTGGGGTAGATACACAGTAATCGGGTTGGACACAGTCCCTGTCCCACCTGGGGCTCACACTCTTAATCCCCATTTTACAGATGAGGTCACTGAGGCACAGAGAAGTAAAGTGACTAATCCAAGGTCACACAGCAGACATGTGGCAGAGCCGGGATTAGAACCCAGATCCTTCTGACTCCCAGGCTCATGCTCTATCCACTAGGCCATACTGCTTCTCTTTCTATTACTATTATTATTACTATCATTATTGTATTTATTAAAATCTTGGTATGTGTCCAGTACTGTTCTAAGCACTGAGGTGAATATTAATTAATCAGTTTGGACACACTCCCTGACCCACGTAGGATTTATACTCTTAATCAGAATTTTACAGATGAGGTAACTGAGGCACAGAGAAGTTTTATGACTTGCCCGAGGTCAGACCATATGCAGCTCAGAGTCTGATTAGGAAGGGGAACCAGGTATTTAATCCCCATTTTATGAATGAGGAAACTGAGGCCCAGAGAAATGAAGTGACTTGCACAAGGTCACAGCAGACAAGTGGCAGAATCATGATTAGAACCCAAGTCCTTTGACTCCCAGGCCTACGATCTTTCTAGTAAGGTTACACTGCTTCTCATCTCGATATGGGAAGGGAGACGCTCCATATGGTCTTGTAAGAACATGATCCAGGAGAAGTTTGCAGAATCCACTGAAGATGGAAGAGGTAGATTCTAGACTGGGACTTTGGACTGTAAGCTTGTCAGAGGAAGGGAATGTGCCTACCAACTCTGTTGTATTGTAATCTTCCAAGCGCTTAGCACCATGCTCTGCATGCATTCGGCACTCAATAACTTGACTTAGTAATATCATTTGAATGCAGAAATTCTGGGAGACAATAATAATAATAATGATGATATTTGTTAAGCGCTTACTATGTGTCAAGGACTGTTCTAAGCACTGGGGTAGATACAAGGTAATCAGGTTGTCCCATGTGGGGCTCACAGTCTTCATCCCCATTTTATACATGAGTTAATGAGGTGCAGAGAAGTTAAGTGACATGCCCAAAGTCACCCAGCTAAGTGACAGAGCTGGGATTTGAACCCACAACCTCTGACTCCCAAGCCTGTGCTCTTCTTACTAAGCCATGCTGCTTAGGTCTGGAGACTCAGGTTCTATTTCCAGCTCTGACAATTTTCCTGCTTCGTGATTTTAGGTAAATCACCTGACTTCTCTGGGCTTCACTGTACCCATCTGGAAAGAGGAGATAATGTACTTGTCAGGATCAAGCTGAAGACTGGCCTCCCCTGCCTTTCCAATACTGGTAATAATAAGAAGAATTGTGATATTTAGTCATGCTGCATCAGGTAATCTAGGTTCTAGTCTCATCTCTACCACTTGCCTTCTGGGTGACCTTGGGCAAATCACTCCAATCAGTGTATTTTTTGAGTGCTTACCTTGTGCAGGACACTAAACTAAGCATTTCAGAGTGTACACTACAACAGTTGGTACACATGTTCCCTGCCTACGAGTGCCTCAGTTTCCTCACCTGTAACATGAGGATTCAGTACCTGTTCTCCCTCCTCCTTAGATTGGGAGCCCATTGTGGGACAGGGAATGGGAATTTGGCTTCAAAGCTCTCCATCCCCTTGCCCCCTCCTACCTCACCTCCCTTCTCTCTTTCTACTGTCCACCCCGTATACCCTGCTCCTCTGCCACTCACCTTCTCACTGTCCCCTGTTCACGCCTATCCTGCTGTGGACCCCTGGTCCACGTCCTACCACTGTCCTGGAATGCCCTCCCTCCTCACCTCCGCCAAACTAACTCTCTTCCCCTCTTCAAAGCCCTACTGAGAGCTCACCTCCTCCAGGAGACCTTCCCAGACTGAGCCCCTCTTTCCCTTTGCTCCCCCTCCTTCCCCCTCCCTCCCACCCCCTGCTTTTCCCCCTTCTACTCCTCTCAGCTCTGTGCTCATTTGTGTATATTATTTATTATCCTATTTATTTTGTTAATGAGGTGTACAGCCCCTTGATTCTATTCATCTTGATGATGTTGTCTTGTTTTTGTTTTGTTCTTTTTTGCTTTGCTGTCTGTCTCCCCCGTTTAGACTGTGAGCCTGTCATTGGGCAGGGATTGTCTTTATCTGTTGCCGAATTGTACATTCCAAGTGTTTAATACAGTGCTCTGCACAAAGTAAGTGCTCAATAAATACTATTGAATGAATGAATGAATGGGTCTGATCTGATTGTATCTATCCTGTCGCTTAATACAGTGCTTGACACATGGTAAATACTTAACAAATACTACAATTATTATTATCCTGCCTTGAAGTGCCCCCTCTCCTGAGGGGATGGAAGGCTTGGCTTTACTGATTCCATCTTCTCCTGGTTCTCCTCTTATCTCTCTGGCCATTCATTTTCAGTCTCCTTCAAGAGCTCCTCCTCCCCCTCCCACCACCTAAAGCTCCCACGGCTTCAACTATCATCTCTCTGTGGATGATGACCAAATCTATACCTCCTCCCCTGTTCTCTCTCCCTCCCTCCAGGCTTACATCTCCTCCTGCCTTCAGGACAGCTCTACTTGGATGTCCTCCTGCCACCTCAAACTCAACATGTCTGAGCCAGAGCTCCTTACCTTCCCTCCCAAACCCTGTTCTCTCCCAAACTTTCCCATCACTTTAGTTGGCACAACCATCCTTCCTGTCTCACAAGCCCGTAACCTTAGTGTCATCCTTGACTCTGCTTTTCCATTCACCCCACATATCCAATCTGTCCCTAAATCCTGCCAGTCTCACCTTCACAACATCTCCAAGAGTTGCCCTTTCCTCTCCACCCAAACCGCTACCATATTAGTACAATCACTCATCCTATCCTGACTGGATAACTGCATCAGCCTCCTATCTGACCTCCCAGACTCCTGCCTGTCACCACTTCAGTCCATACTTGACTCCGCTGCACAGATTAATTATCTTTCTACAGAAACATTCAGGGCATGTCACCCCCCTCCTCAAAAATCTCCAGTGGTTGTCTATCAACCTCTGTATCAAACAAAAACTCCTCACTATTGACTTTAAAGCTCTCCATCACCTTGTCCCTTCTTACCTCACCTCTCTTCTCTCCTTCTACATCCCAGCCCAGAAAGTCTGTTCCTCTGGTGCTAACCTTCTCACTGTGCCTCGATCTCACCTGTCCCGCTGTCGACCCCTGGCCCATATCCTGCCTCTGGCCTGGAACTCCCTCCCTCCTGAAATTCACCAATTACTTTTCCCCACTTCTAAGCCCTACTGCACCTCCTCCAAGAGGCCTTTCCAGACTAAGCCTCCTTTTCCTCAGCTCCCCCTCCCTTCCGCGTTACCTTGACTCACTCTCTTTGCTCTTCCCCACTGCAACAGCACTTGTGTATATATGTATATTTCTATAATTACATTTATTTATATTGATGCCTCTTTACATGTTTTGATGTCTATCTCCTCCCCTCCCACCCCCGCCCAAGACTGTGAGCCCGTTGTGGGCAGGGATTGTCTCTCTTTATTACTGTATTGTATTTTCCAAGAGTTCAGTATAGGGCACAGTAAGCACTCAATAAATACGATTGAATGAATGAATGAATGAATGAATGAATGAATGAATGAATGAATGAATGAATTTCAGGGAGGGGATGCTATTGAGATTCCTGCTTCCTGGTTCTCTTGCTACCTACCCTTTCATCATCACCTTCCAAGTCTTCAGCCTCTGCCCTGACTGGGACACAGATATGCTTGCTGATTTTGAAAACCACTGCAAGGCTACTGGATTGCATGGAGGGAAACAAAGCCTAATTTAAGCATCTATGCATTTTTTTCTTCAATTTCCAATAGTTCAACATATCCAACTTCCTGTCCAAGCATCATTAACTAACAACAAGGAAAGATTTCCCAGGGACATTAACCTGGATAAAGAGCGGAACTTGGTTTCACTAATGATTTGCGTCCATTGCCTTGACTGCTTACTCAGGGACTTTCTGGGATACAAGTTTCCAGGTCAATGTCCATCTATTAATTAGAAGTTTCTTTTCTGGGTATTCTCACTTGAGTATCATTTTCACAATACTTGGCCTCCCATATTGATTTAAACACAACCTCTGTTGGCTATGGGAAGAGCCTCCATAATTGTTTCATGCTTTAGAGAGTTGTGATATTGTAAATGTATGTTTTTAAATGTTATACTTTTAATTTGGGAAAATACAATAAAAATAGAAAACATGGACTCTCCTCTCTAGGAGTTCAGAAGCTAATGGATGGCGCTTGCAGTCTTACTGTCCTGTCTCTGTTAATGGAAGCATGATCCTCTCAGTCTCAAAAGCTCTCAACCATGTGTCATAGTTGATGTCTCATTATCTTTCAACCCTCACATTCAACCTCCTGCTAATTCCTGGCAGGTCTTCCTATACAACTTTTCCTGCATGTATGCATCCATCCATCCATCCATCCATCCATCCATCCATCCATCCATCCATCCATCCATCCATCCATCCATCCACCCATCCACCCATCTCGCTCCACCCAGACTGAAACCACCTTTTTGTGAATGGAATATTGTACCTGCCTCTTGACTGGTTTATCAGTCTCCAGGATCTCCACCTACAGTCTATATCCTTTACTGCTGCATGAATTATCTCTTTGAGATGTTACTCGCGTTACATCTCCCCTCTCCTCAATTCCCTCTACAACAAGCAAAAACTCCTCACAATCAGCTTCGTTCCTTTCCAACCAACTTTCTAGCTGTTCTTCATTCCTGATCCTCCCACCTCCATCTCCTTGTTCATGCTGTTCCAATGACCTGGAAGTCCCTCTTCCTGGTAATCTGAAAGACCACAGCTGTTCTCACCTTCTAAGCCCTCTTAAAATCCTACCTCCTCCAACCAACCTTCTCTGGCTTACTCCCCAAACCGTATGACAGCAATCAGCCACCTCAAGTACTTACACATTATTTATATTTTCCCTAAGCACTAGTGTTTATATGTAAGATCAGTTGTAAGGCCAAACTATTCCATTACCCCATTTGGAAATATCTGTGTGGCTGATTCCCCTATTACAGTGTAAGCTCTCTGTGGGCAGGGAATGTGTCTATGCTTTTGTTGTACTCTCTCAAATGCTTAGTAAAGTGCAATGCAGTGCAGTCAACACTAAATACCTAGACTATTACCCCTATTACTAATGCTGTGACTATTACTACTAGCATTACTACTATTACTGCTAATATTACTGCTATTAATACTACTTTTACTACTACTGCCAGTAGTACCAGAAGCACTGAGAAGTACAAGAAGTACTAGAAGTACTGAGAAGCAGCATGGCTCAGTGGAAAGAGCACGGGCTTGGGAGTCAGAGGTCATGGCTTCTAATCCCGGATCCACCGCTTCTCAGCTGTGTGACTTTGGCCAAGTCACTTAACTTCTCTGGGCCTCAATTCCCTCATCTGTAAAATGGGGATGAAGACTGTGAGCCCCATGTGGAACAACCTGATCACCTTGTATCCCCCCCTCAGGGTTTAGAACAGTGCTTTGCACATAGTAAGCGCTTACCAAATACCATCATTATTATTATTAGTACTACTACTATGAGACCTTAAGCTCATTATGGGCAGGGAATAAGTCTTTTACATTGTTGTGTTGTAATAATGTTGCTATTTGTTAAGCGCTTACTCTGTATTTTTTGTTGTTGTTGGTATTTGTTAAGCGCTTACTATGTGCAGAGCACTGTTCTAAGTGCTGGGGTAGACACAGGGGAATCAGGTTGTCCCAAGTGGGGCTCACAGTCTTAATCCCCATTTTACAGCTCAGGTAACTGAGGCACAGAGAAATTAAGTAATAATGTTGGTATTTGTTAAGCGCTTACTATGTGCAGAGCACTGTTCTAAGTGCTGGGGGAGATACAGGGGAATCAGGTTGTCTTACGTGGGGTTCACAGTCTTCATCCCCATTTTACAGATGAGGGAACTGAGGCACAGAGAAGTTAAGTGACTTGCCCACAGTCACACAGCTGACAAGTGGCAGAGCTGGGATTCGAACTCATGACCTCTGACTCCAAAGCCCGTGCTCTTTCCACTGAGCCACGCTGCTTCCCGTTGTTGTACTCTCCCAAGCACTTAGGTATAGTGACCTGCATGCGGTAAGCACTCGATCAATATGATTGATACTCGCACGACTATTATAACTATTACTACTATTACTACTACTACTATTGTTACTAATGGCATCTTTTAAGCACTTGCTATGTTTGAAGCAGGGTTGCTAAGCGCTTTGAAGTTTCTTCTCCTCCTTTCTCTTTTTCCTTTCTTTTTATCACCCCCAAATCTTGTCAGTAATTTTTTGCTTCATCGGGCCTTACAGGTCTCACTCGTTCCTCTCTAACCAAACACTCCTCTACTTCTTCCAGAATGGAAGAATTTAAGAGCATAAGCTCAGAGAGGCAAAGTGATTTAGAGTGGAAAGGACATGGGTTTGGGTCCTAGTCTCATCTCTGTCACTGCTCTGTTGTGTGACTTTGGTATGTGTACATAATATTAATATATACATATATCCTACCCACATGAAGACAGTATTTGTTATTTGTATTCCTTCCTCCTATCATAATTCTTGTATTTGTTAAGTGCTTACTATATGCCACATACTATACCAAGTGCTGGGGTAGAAACAAGCTAATCAGGTTGGACACAGGCCCTGTCCCACACAGGGCTCAATTTAAGTAGGAGAAAGAATGGATTTTGAATCCTCATTTTACATTTGAGCAAACTGAGGCATGGAGAAAATAAGTGTCTTGCCCAAAGTCAACAGCAGAGTATTGGGAGATCTGGGAATCGAACCCAGGTCCCGTGACTGGAGGGGCTGTACTCTTTCCATTAGATCATGCTGCTTCCCCAGCAGTGTAAGAAAGTTCTTTTCTCTTCCTTTTTCCCTTCTTCTCTTTCCCTAGAGTCAATTTTGCTCCTGAAGCAGACATCACTCTAGTTTCAGGTTCAGCCATATTTCATGAGGATCTTAGACCCAATTTTTCATTTTGATCATCAAGGTGAATTCGGAGGACTCAGCAGACATAGGTTCAGAGGATGGGGGTGAGGAATTCATTACAAATAGCAGGAGCAATAGAGAACTACTCCAGGGGTAAGAGAGTGTAAGACATAGCAAAACAACTCATAATGAGAATGAAAAAGGGAAGGGGGCAGGTTAGGTCTTAAGGTTCTAGAGATCCTACCATCTCTGTCATAAGAAATTGAACTAGTAGTAGCGAAGAGGCAACTAGTAATACAGAAATGCTGGGGAAAAGTGTGCTTATTGTCACAGAAGCATCAAAGTAAAAAAAAAAAAATTAGCAGGCAACTTGGTTGTATCAAATAAGTAGTATTAATTGTTGTATTAGTAATTAGAGAAGCAGCGTGGCTCAGTGAGAAGCAGCGTGGCTCAGTGGAAAGAGCCCGGGCTTTGGAGTCAGAGGTCATGAGTTCAAATCCCGGCTCTGCCACTTGCCAGCTGTGTGACTGTGGGCAAGTCGCTTCACTTCTCTGTGCCTCAGTTACCTCATCTGTAAAATGGGGATGAAGTCTGTGAGCCCCACGTGGGACAACCTCATTCCCCTGTGTCTACCCCAGCGCTTAGAACAGTGCTCTGCACATAGTAAGCGCTTAACAACTACCATCATCATTAATTGCTCAGCTAATTTGGCTGTTCAGTGAAGTTCAATGAGATTCCCCCTGCTTTTCCACAGTGGTCCGGTCCATTGATTTGGGGCCCTGCTGTCTTAAAAGCGTTCATCCATCGTTGCTATCTAGTGAGCACCTACTCAATGCAGACCCCTGAACTAATAGCCCTGGATTGGGAGTCAGGAAACACAGGTTCTAATCCTGACTGTCACTTGCCTGCTGCGTCACCATGTGAAAGTTGCTTAATGTTTCTGTGCCTCAATTTCCTCTTCTGTAAAATGGGGATTCTACACCTGTTCTCTGTCCTTAGATAGAGAGCCCTATGTGGGAAACAGATTGTGTCCAGTATGATTATCTCGTATCTGAGATAACGTTTAGCATAGTGCTCAGCACATAGTAAGTACGTAATAAGTACCACAATCATTACTCTTATTCTTATTACTACTCAACTTATCATATTACTATTATTACTAATCTTACTGGGAGACTTCAATGGCCCCTGCTCCAAAAAGAGATTACAGGCTAAGGGGGAAATAGATAAAAATGGATCTGCAGATAGTGGAAATGAGAGGAAGAGCAAGGATGATAAAGGTTGTAGCAGTAGTTTTAGATGTAGATGAATTATGAATAGACATGAGAACATATATGTAGGGGTTGTTTACATATCTTACATACCCTATTACTTAAGCATTTACTCATCTGTATCTCCTTTTCCTCCTTCCTCCCTCCTGTCATTAATTTATTTTAGAGTCGGTCTCCCCCGCTAGGCTGTAAGCTCCTTGAGGGCAAGAATCATGTATATTAACTATTAAACTCCCCCAATCCCTTAGTACAGTGCTCAGTAAATGCTTCTGATTGACTGGTTGATCAATCTGAGGATAGAGCAAAGGCAAAACTGCTAAAGATAATAATAGGAAGCTAAACTATACAGCTAAATATTTTCAGTCATAAATGGCCCAAGGCAGACTGTCAGGTTCTTCAACACAAAAGGAACATTCAGTGATCAATTGGGGCTATTAGGTGAAGTCACATCAGTTCAAGTAAGTCTGTGAGATGTACGATAAGATATGACATTTTTTAAAATATCTAGCACCTTTCTGAACGTAAAACCCAGTCAATCCTGGGCCTCGAGGGATTTTGTGCAACCTTTCTTTGTGCAATTTTATTTTGCTGCTCTCTTCATCATCTTTGGAAAAACCTGTGATTAAATGGAGAGCATCTGTGAAAGCAGATGAAGAATGCTTGCCTCTCCCTACATCTTGAACAAATGAGGAAATTGAGACCCAGAGAGGTTAGGTGAGTTGCCCAAGATCACACAGCGGGTCAAGGGCAGAGCTGGGGCTAGAGTCTAGGCCTCCTGCCTCGCAGTGCTATACTTCTTCCACTGGACCACACTGCCTCCCATATCTCATGACAATGATGATGATGATAACGATTGTTGTGTTTTAACTACTGAAAATAATTTTGGCCTTAAGTGCTTACTATGTGCCACAGCAGGAAAGTGGCAGAGCCGCAATTTGAATCCAGGTTCTCTAACTCCCAGACCCTTGCTAACCAATCTCTCTCTCTCTCTTTTCTGTCCCAGAACAACATGTTAGGGATATTAAAGGAGTCTGCGAAATTAAGAGTTTTCCTTTGTGCAGCCACAGACTTTTCTCCCTGTGCATTTGGAAACGTTGCTTGCTGATTTAAGTGTAATAACTAGATTTGCTTTTCATAGTTACTTTAGGAAACCATTTTCTTTGGATCCAGCATTATTGTGGCCAAAGGCAGACATCCTTTCCAAAAAGTTAATGTTGCTGTAATTATCAAAGATAGAGGTTAATGAATAATGCTTTAGTGCCCATCTAGCTGAGCAAAAAAGGCATATAGAAGACTTTTCAAATCTCTGGTAATCTTTAACCATGCAGGTCTCCTAGGTGACTGTCAAAGTATTTTATTAAGTAAGCTCTTAATACAGTGCCCTATTCTCAGTAAGCACTCAATAAATACCATTGACTAATTGATTAGTGGTAGTAGTAGAACTATAAATATACACTATAAATATATATATGTATATATAGATATATATATGTAGTACACATATACATTCACACACACGCTGTCTTTGGTTTCTAAAGATGGCAACGATGATGGTGAGATCCTATGCCTGGCTGTGACTGTATTTTTGCCCATGAGAACAGATCTTTGCTGCACTGAAAGGTTTGTGCCAAACAACTTCTGCCTCAGTTTTCCAGCCCACTTCTTGCTATCCCAATCTTAGTGAAGTCTCTGCTAGAGGAGAGCAACCCCTTTTCTGACTGCTGCCTGCTAGGCTGGTCTGTCCATTGCAGTGGTCTCCCAGCATCCTCTGTTGGTGAAGAGCCGCCCCTCTCCCATCTGCAGCCCACCAGGCTTGTCCGTTGGCAACAGTGGTCTCTCAGTATCCTCCGCTCAGGGAAAGCAGCCCCTCTCCCGACTGCTGCCTGCCAAGCTGGGCTGTCCTCTGCTGTGACATCCCAGCAGCCCCTAGCTATGCCGTACTGCTTGAGATGGAGTTTCACCATGAGGTCAAGGAACGTGTCTTCCAACCCTCTTATATTGCGGCCTCCCAAGCTCTTAGTACATTGCTCTGTAAGCAAGAAATAATAAATGTCATTGATTGACTGATTGGATGGTTGATCTTTAAGGTGTTTATTCTCCCCTTCTGGCTTATGTGGGTCCTCTTTTAGTTTCCCAGACGGCACCAAGTTGGGTAGCTGATGGCAGTATGTTGAGTATTTTGCGAACGACAGCGTATGCTGCTCGTGTGGGTAGCAGTATGACTTGGGGGAAATAACGTAGTCCTGAAAGTCAGAAGACCTGGGTTCTAATTCCAGCTTCACCACCTAACTACTAAGTGACCTTGAGCAAGTCACTTGAGTTCCCTGTGCCTCTGCTTCCTCATCTGCAAAAAGGGAATTCAATACTTGTTCTCCCCCTTACTTAGATGGTGAGCCTCATTTGGGACCTGATTACCTTGTGTCTACCCCAACGCTGAGTACAGTGCTTGGAGCATAGTAAACTGTTAACAAATATCACAATTATTATTGCAAATTTTGACATTTTACCTGACTGCCTAATTTGGTAATGCCCTCTGACTTAAAAGCTACATGGTGGTTAAAATTTGCACTCTTGTCATTCCACTCTCTTAAAAACCAAATCTTGTGATGCCAAAAACATGAGTGATGGTATAATTTTCTTGAAGGCAATCTGTGCTACGTCCATTTCTTTTTTGTGTACATCAATACTGAAGAAAGTACATTCACACTTTATCTTGATAACTATTTTTTATTACATTCACAATGAATGTCTGATTTTTTAGGGACTTGGACACTTTCCCTGGCTTCCTTCCAATTACAGAGCCCTTCTGGTGTCAAAACAATGGGCTCATTTTGCAGTAATTTAATTGCCTATCTACAGCCAATAGACGATTTTGTAATTTTCCGCAAAGTATAACACAAGCAGGATCCATATCAGGCCTTGCTTCTGAGACCTTCTCTCACAGTTTCCCCCTTCTGGCTGATGGTGCAAAAATCAATCTTCCTTTATGGTAACTGATCAGCAATATTGGTATTTCGATCAGTCAATGGTATGTATACAGCACTAACTACACTTAAGGGAAGCAGCATGGTGTAGGGGATAGAGCGTGGGCTTGGGAATCAGAAGGTCATGGGTTCTAATCCTGGCTCTGCCACTTGTCTACTGTGTGGCCTTGGGCAAATCACTTAACTTTTCTGTGCCTCAGTTTCCTCATCTGTAAAATGCGGATTAAAACTGTGAGCCTTAGCAGAACAGAGACTATGTCCTAGCCGATTTGCTTGTATCCACCCCAGTGTTTAGTATAGTGCCTGGCACATAGTAAGGGCTTAATAAATACCATTATTATTATTATTGTTGTTGTTAC
The DNA here is from genome assembly GCF_004115215.2 of Ornithorhynchus anatinus. NCBI lineage: Eukaryota > Metazoa > Chordata > Mammalia > Monotremata > Ornithorhynchidae > Ornithorhynchus > Ornithorhynchus anatinus. The sequence goes on along the minus strand of NC_041749.1, from coordinate 119,429,614 downwards.
TATGTGCAGAGAACTGTACTAAGCGCTTGGGAGAGTACAAGAGAACAGAATTAGCAGACAAGTTCCTTGCCCATAAGGATACTTGAGGGTTCTCAAACAATCCATTATTCAAGAGCATTTGTAGAGTATCTATAGTGTGCAAAGCATTGTGCTTAGGAGAGTAATAATAATACTAATAAATGCAGTATTTGTTAAATACTTACTATATGCCAGGCACTGTACTAAGCACTGGGGTAGATACAAGATAATCGGGTTGGACACAGTCCCTGTCCCACATAGGACTCCCAGTCTAAATCCCCATTTCATAGATGAGGTAACTGAGGCCCAGAGATAGCACACAGCAGACAAATAGTGGATCTGGGATTTGAATCCAAGTCCTTCTGACTCCTAGGGTCCTACTCTATCCTCTAGGCTGCTCTCTACAGCGTGGCCTATGGTGGTACCTAAGAGCCCCTCCAAGCCACTTTCTGTCCTCTCTCTCCTGTTTCCCCTTACCCCACATCACCCTCAGACCAGGCTGAGGATTCTCCTTTCCTCATCTGCTGCAGGGCCTGGGTCCCCCTCAGCCACTACCCAACTGAGTCCATCCTTGGATCCGAACCCGAGCTCCTACAGGAGTTCAACTGATATCCTGTGGTCATCATCACCCGCCTCATCCCTCTGACATTGGTGCTTAATTCCTGAACCCTTTCATCCAGTCGCCCTAAAAGTAGGAGTTGTTCAATCAATCTATTGCAATCAACAAATCAGTGGTATTTATCGAGCACTTACTGTGTCCAGGACACACTATTAACACTTGGAAGAGTGCCATATAACAGAGTCGGTAGATACGTTCCCTGCCCATGGGGATCTTGTAGTCTAATGGGATGCTCAGTAAATGTTACTGGTTGATTGACTGATTTCCAGCCCTTGAACCTCACTCCCTGCCATTCCCAAATCCCCAGATCTATTCCCAAGCACTCCCTAAAAAAGGAACACTGGGCTCAATCATAATAATAATAATAATAACAATAATGATGGTATTTGCTAAGCGCTTACTATGTGCCAAGTACCGTTTTAAGCACAGGGGTAGATTAAGACTGTGAGCCCCATGTGGGACAACCTGATTACCTCATATCCCCTCCAGTGCTTAGAACAGTGCTTGGCACATAGTAAGCACTTAACTAATGCCATCATTATTATTATATGCAAAGTAATCAGGTGGTCCCACACTGGGTTCACAGTCTTAAACCCCATTTTACAGAGGGGCTAACTGAGGCACAGAGAACTTAAGTGACTTTCCCAAGGTCATACAGCAGACAAGTGGCGGAGCCAGGATTAGAACCCACATCCTCTGACTCCCAAGCCCGTGCTCTTGCCACTAGACCATACTACTTCTCCTTTACTTCAGTGGAGGGGTAGGTAAAGGGAAGAAAGAGAAGACTGGATAGAGAGGTGCTAACTTCAGTTTCCTGGTCAGGGTATGACAATGATAATGGTAATGCCCAAAACCTGGTGGGAAATGTATGGTGTAAATGGAACCTAAATGGAAACTTGTATTATCAGACTGTGAGCTTGTTGTGGGCAGGGAATGTGTCCATTTGTTGTTGTATTGTACTCTCCCAAATGCTTAGTACAGTGCTTTGCACATAGAGTAAGCACTCAATAAATACAGTTGATCGATCAATTTTAATGTAAAGCATAGAGTGGCACTGTGAGATTCCATTGTGTCTGCTTGCTCGGTCTCTGCAAGAGGGACTGAGTTTGGAAGGGTACCTAAAATCGAAGGGCTCAGTAAGATGCCACTTTCAAATAGAACAAGTAAAATGCTGAAGAGGTGAAATATTCAACGAAATGTTTTGGGTGCATCAGACCCATGGATATGAATGATGGCGGAAGGGTTGATGTGCAAAGGGTTGGAAAATGAGAATTTGAATTTCATTCCCTCACATTCACAACACTTGGAGAGAAGGAAAATTCAATTAAACACCACTCTGCTGATACATTTAGACTGTGAGCCCATTATTGGGCAGGGATTGTCTCTATCTGTTGCTGAATTGTACATTCCAAGTGCTTAGTACAGTGCTCTGCACATAGTAAGTGCTCAATAAATACTATTGAATCAATGCATTTCTTTTTTACAAAAATATACCTCATCATCCTCTAGGTATCTAGCAAATATTTCATTCAAAGTTGTGAGAGATGGTATAGTTCAGATATCTTGTTCTAAAAACTCCAGCCAGTGAACTTATTGCTCCTGGTAAGTCTCTCTATTAATGAAATTTTAAATTCTGTGATTTTTTTTTCAACATTGACTTTAGATCAGCATTTAGTAAACATGAACATGGAATCTGCATGTTCATAACCGCCTCTGGGGTGACTCGTATCAAGCCAACTCTAACTTAACCTTCTCTTCTCCAGGATGAAAAAGATCAATATCTTTAACCTTTCCTCATATTTATACCAGGGCGACTGGAGGATTCTTTCCTTCTGGTGAGGGGGTTCTCTTCCAGGAACCCTGGTTCATTATGGACAGAAGGAGGTTGTCAGCAACAACCTCCTCCTTATCCCTTCAATCAGCTTCACTGCTCATCTTTTGAGCCACAAAAGGCAAAGAAAGAGTGGGATAATAATAAGGCTAATAATGGTAATTGATAAAAACATAGTAATTGATAAAATAATAATATGGTATCGATTGAACAACCGCTGGCTGAAATGTACTGTAGTAAGCACTTGGGAAGGTACGACAGAAGCAGATGGCATGTTACCTGCCAGCGAGGAGCTTCCATGCTAAAGTGGGAGACCAACATAAAAAAAAGATTTACAAATAAGGTATATGGAGTAAATAATTAGCTATTTGATTGAAAATGCCTATGTACACAAATGCTGAAGATAAGAATACTGTAAATCCTGAGGAGCAGGGGTGGCTTCAGGATTTGGTCCGACATGGATTGTTGGAAATTATTTGCTGGAAGGAGGTGGGAATTTAGGAGAGCTAAATAAGAGACGGACCATCCTAGAATAAAGTGTAAGGATGACTCCTAACTCTTGCACATTAACTCCTGTTAATAGACCTCAGAATCATTCTGGCTCACATAAAGTTAGTAAACCAAACAGTAACTCTGTTTCCATAAAACATACTTCTCCAGTTCTCTAGGGAACAGGTATTATCGAGGAGCTCATTGGTGGAAGAGCCTCCCTTTCAGTGTCCTGCTACAATAAATAAATACATTAGGTCTTTCCAATGACTGGTGCATTTGTATTCTTTCCAAATAGTCCTATTACAACAAATGGAGTGCTTACTATACATCTTTATTCCTGCCGCTTTTCAACTTAAATTTAATTTTCATATAGATTTATTTAAAACGATTCTCAATGTGACTCATCCTCGTGATAAATTTATGGAGGGCTTAGTCAATGTGCAATTTAGTTGGAGTTAAAAATGGGCATTTTGTATTACTCTGCCTGAAATAGAATTATCCATTGTAGCTGACCACTGTGCAGCCATTTGAAATGTGTTTTCATGACATTCGCTCAATCTTCAACAGAAAGGAAATGGAAAGTAAACATTTGGCTATAAAAAAATGTAAATAGGTCATTCATATTTAAGAGTTCAAATTTTTGAAAACTAGGTGCAGTGGAAGAATATTTACCTATGGAATATTTTATAGCTTCTAGTGTCTAGTGTCTAGTGTAATTAAGAGATTATAATTAATACTCCAAAGAATCCTGGGCAAGGAATAAGAATTCCTGAAGACGATACTCCTAAGCACTGGAAATCTGACTGGCCCGCATTAGCCACGATGTGCGTTTAAGTCTTTTTAGCCCAGATGGTCTCGGACTTGTGTAGATGGTCCCTAGAGTTTTTAGAAAAATACACAAGGGTCCTCAGAATGGCCCAGAATGAATATCTGTCACTGACCCTCTAACTTTATCTACCCTAGGCCCATACTACATTGTTTGTCACAGAGTAAATGTTTAGTCAACAGCATATTTATCTAATCTAAGGCACTTGGAAGTAGAGCTCTGTGCCCAGCCTGTGACACACTGTTTTCTTTCTTAAACCCTTGAGATCATCCATAAATCAATTCTCAGATCTGAGAACTTGAAGAAACAATATGGTTCCCTCCAGAGATTTCATTCCTTAATCAAAAATTTTGAGTTATGACAGGTGTCAGGTCCTTAGTCAAGTGACCATCTACCCCAAATATCATTTATATCCATGAAACGTTAGGCCAGTGAAGGCCATTCTGTAATCTATTAATTCATCAATTGCATTCATCAGCTCCTTACTCCTTGCAGCACTTGGGAGACTACAGTGCAATAGAGTTAGTAATCAATGGTGATCGATCAGTGGTATTTATTGAGCACTCAGTGAGTTCAGAGCACTGTACTAAGCACTTAGGAAACTACAACCCAACGGAGTTGGTAGGCATGTTCCCTGCCAAAAGACAGGGAAGCAGTGTGACCCTGTGGAAAAAGCATGGGCCTAGGAGCTAGAGGACCTGGGTTCTAATCCTGGCTCCTCCATTTGTCTGTTGTGCAACCTTGGGCAACTCATTTGACTTTCCCGTGCCTCAATTAGCCCGGGGCAAGAGATGTAGATTTGGGAGTCATCCACATAGAGGTGGCAGTTGAAGCTTACTCACTGTCTGCCGAACTCATCTATCTTGCCGCACACCGCTTCCCCACGTCCTCCCCCAGCCTGGAACGTCCTCCCCCTCCATATACACCAGACCAACACCCTCTCCATTTTCAAAGCATTGTTAAGGTCACATCTTCTCCAAGAGGCCTTCCCCGATTAATGTAATTCATTGTGGGCAGGGATTGTCTCCCTTTATTGCTGTATTGTACTTTTCCAAGTGGTTAGTACAGTGTCCTGAACACAGTAAGCACTCAATAAATAAAATCAAATGAATGAACGTACTAAGCACTGGTGTATAGAAAAGTGAAGTTGCTAGCCCAAAGTCACACAGCAGACAAGTGGCAGAACTGGGATTAGAACCCAGGTGCTCTGATTCCCAGGCCCAGGCCCCTTCTTCAATAAGTCATGCTCCTTCCACTAGGTCCCCTTTACATTCACCACGCGCTTGGCTCTGTACCCCTTAAGCACACTGATAATCGTCCCAGTCCCACAGGACTCATGAAAATAGTCTTATACTCTACTATTTCCCCTAACCGTAATTTATTTTAATATCTATCTCCTCCTGTAGACTGTAAGCCTCTTGTGAGCAGGGATTATGTCTACCAACCTTGTTGTATTTTACTTTCCAAAGCACTTAGTACAGCACTCTGCACACAGTAAGTGCTTGATAAATACCACCGATCGATTGATTGATCAAGAAAACTCTCCCATCAAGATTTCCTGATGTTCTGCAACAATCAATGTTTCATCCAGCAAATAAGGTCAATGATCATACTTTGGAAATCAGAGGAGCCATTTATGTCCTCTGCTCATGAACCAAAGCTCCCCACAGAACCAGGCTTAATGAGGAAATAGAGCTTATGAATAAATAAATGTAACTGACAACCAAGTTAATGATCTCACAGATCACAATTTTGATCAATGAATCATGTAGGAAGCTTTGTTTTGGCTTTGGCAAATCAATAAGCCATTCTGTAAAACAGGAAAATAGATGTGGGGGTACTCGATGAATCTTAAAATGGAACTCAGTGGATAGAGAAAATTGGCGAGGGTTTGAGAGATTTGAGCTACAAGTGCTTCCATAGCACTTGTATGATGATGAGTTGGTTGTGTTAGCAAATCATTCCTATTTTAGCAAAAACAAAGCAGAGATCCAGGCCTGCAATGTAAGGCCCATCTTAAAAAGTAAGTGGGGCAAACTGGTAAAATTCCAAGTGCGCCCCCACCCCCCACGCACCTGACCAATGACTGGGGCCTTGTTTCAGGTGATTGAAGTCAGTTGCTTGAAGGTGACCACTTATTTCTGTTGTCAATCCCTTGAGAATTCTCTAGCTTTTGTACCTTTTCTTTTATTCTGTTCCTTTTCCATGAATAGCGGACTTCTAAGCTAAAAGCAAGGGCAACCAGAATTTCCTTCTCAAGTCAAAATTAGGCATTTGAAAACAGTAATGCAAGCAGCCAATGAAAGGCAGGAAACAATCCTTTCGGCCCGAATTATTAGCGTCTAAAAGGGTTTATGTTCCCATGATTATTTGGAACCACAGATTGAAAGTCAGGTAGAGGACGGGGCTATTGAATAGATCACTGGGGACTCTTCCAGGTTTGGACTCTCATTAATAGACCAGGAATGGAGCATCCAAATGAAGTTATATTACTTGAAAAATGGAAAATCATGAGGGCAGTGCACTCCAGGGGAGTTCTACAGTGAATAAGATTCCGGGCTGACTGCTTTATCCTCCCCTTCCCAAAAATCCATCATTAACAGGCAAAGTAGTAGACAACTCCTACTGTGGGGCTCAGCTCATGTTTACATCATCTGGGGAGACGGCCTGTCTCAGTTTCTGGACTGGAAACCAACATTTCCCTATCATCACACACACACACACACACACACACTCACACACACTCATATACACACTGACCTTATTTGGAGAAACTCATTAACCACTTGTAAAGGACTTTAAAAGTGCATCATAATGGAAAATGGAAGTTATTGGGGACAGTTTGGTGCATTCTCGGAAAATAGTCAAGGATTACTGGCTCTCTAAATCACTAAAAAATGCTACTAGATTGTGAGCGCCTTGAGGAGAGGGATTGTGTCTTCTCCCTCAGTTGTACTGACATTTGTAATAATGATAATAATAATTAATAACATTTGTGATAATAATAATTAAAAATCAGAGTGGCTTTTTTTTAAGTTTTCACTCTGTGCCCAGCCTTGGAATAGAAATACAGTCAGCAGGTCAAACACAATCCCAGACCCATACGGGTCAAGTATCTTATCCCCATTTTACAGATGAAAACCTTAAGCACCAAGTACTGTGCTTGGCACACCAGAGCCACTCCAGAAATTCTGTCAGTTGATCTACTGATTTTGGCACAAATCCAAATGCCCTCAGTGAAAAAATCATGGTGTCCAATGCCCATGAGGGTTTTGCATCATACAGGAGATCAAACTTGAAAGTTCTCGGACAAAAAAATTTAGTGGGGCTAGGGAGTGGACAGCAGTGCTGAGCTGTTGAACATGGGACGCTCATCAGCTCTTCTTCTTCCCCAAGCTCCCATGACTTCAGGTTCTCCAGGCACCTCTATTTAGCCAGACCCTGAAACAAGTATCCTGATAGAGGTGGATTGGACTTGAAGGTGATGGTACTGAATTTATCGGTGCACATCGGTGTAACCATAAAACAGCTTAATGAGAATAATAATCCCACCCTCAAGCACTGTCTGTGCCCATGTAATAACAATAATAATAATAATAATAATAATAAATTGGAGTATTTGTTAAATGCTTACTTTATGCCTAACACTGTAATCAGTACAATTCAATCAGTCAGGGTTCCAGTCCCACATGGGGCTACTAGTTTAAGTAGGAGGGAGATCAGGGATCAAATTCCCTTTTTACAGATGAGGGACCTGAGGCACAGAGAAGTGAAATGACTCTCTCACAGTCACACAACAGGCAAGTGACGGAACAAGGATTAGAACTCTAGTTCTCAGAGCCAAACAATTTTCGCTGGGTTGTGTTGCTTCCCAATGGGCCCGGAGGTCAGAGGACCCAACTTGCCCAAGTTCACACAGCAAACAAGTGGTAGAGCCGGGATGAGAACCCATGACCTTCTGACTCCCAGACCCATGATCTATCCACTGTGTCATGCTGCTTCTCATGCATTTGGAGATGAGGACAGCATGCCATAGGGAACCCAACATACTGTGTAGTCAAATCCTCAAGCACTCACAAGCCAGGGATTTGTACCTGACAAGAACCATGTTTTCTGCACATTGTGACTCACAACCCTTTCATCATTATCATCCTCAGCCTGAAATTCCCTCTCCCTGTTGTCTGCCAGACCACTGCTATCCTCATCTCCAAAACCCTCCTCAAATCCTACCTCCTGCAAGAAGCCACCCGATCATTCTATCACTCTCTGGTATATATTGAGTCCCTACCATGTGCCGAGCACTGTACTATGTATTTGGGAGAATGCAATAGCATCAGGACGCATGATCCCTGCCCTAAGTTAATTCCAAGTCATGCCAGCTCAACAGCCATCCACAACATTGATGAATTCATACCCACTGATTAATCAATCAATCAATCAATCATATTTATCGTATACACACTGTGTACAGACCTCTGCACTAAGTGCTCGAGAGAGTATGATCTAACAGAGTTGCATTCAGTCCTTAGTGCTAGACCTGTTTTATATGTATATTCAGTTCAATTGTCTATTATTTACTCTGTTATTTCATCCAGACATTCATATAACCTCCTGTTATATCCTTGCTCTTTCTCCTGCCACGGCTATTTGTAAATAGGTTTCATCTGCCTGTGTACCCTATTAGATTGGACTTCGCTTGAGAGCAGAGAATATGTGTCCTGAGCTTCTGTTGCATTTTCACAGACTAGTACTTAATGCCCCTATGCATGGTTTTGGGGAGAGGGTGACGAAGGGAAGTTAGGAGCCCACTAAGGTCCCCCCACCTACACAAACACATGTCCTTCATTTATTTCCCCTCCCCCCTCGCACCGCTCTGCCGATTGTTCAGGAAGTAGAGTGGGAATTAATAATCAATTGATCAATTGTATTTATTGAACAGTTACTGAGTGCAGAGCACTGTACAGAGTGCTTGGGAAAGTACAATTCAACAGAATTGGTAGATATGTTCCGTATCTACCAGGTGCCTAGATGAAGGGACAATTTCAAATCTGAAATCCCATTATGTGAAATGTTATATCCCAAACCATCACCTTGGCCAGAGCAGAGGTTCTTTGCCAAATTCCTCCAAAACTACATTAACTCAATCAATGATATTTACTGAGAACTGACTGCGTGCAGAGAACGAATGAATGGACTGCATGGATTGAGCTGTGTTTGGGGCTAGATTCTCCAGCTAAATTCAACCCCCTGAGTCAGATATTGATTCATGTGGTCCATTCATTTGTTTGCTGCACACAGTAAGTACTTAGTAAATACCACTGACTGATTGATTGATTGAGTCATTTATCCATTCATTTCATTATCATTATTAGGAAGCAGCGTGGCGCAGTGGAAAGAGCACGGGCTTTGGAGTCAGGGCTCATGAGTTTGAATCCCAGCTCTGCCACTTGTCGGCTGTGTGACTGTGGGCAAGTCACTTAACTTATCTGTGCCTCAGTTCCCTCATCTGTAAAATGGGATTAAGACTGTGAGCCCCACGTGGGACAACCTGATTCCCCTGTGTCTACCCCAGTGCTTAGAACAGTGCTCTGCAAATAGTAAGCGCTTAACAAATACCAACATTATTATTATTATTATTAGTATTATATTTGTCAAGCACTTACTATGTGCCAAGCACTGTTCTGAGTGCTGGAGTAGATACAAGGTAATCAGTTTGGATCCAATCCTTATCCGACATGGGGCTCACAGCCTAATTAGGAGGGAGTATGAAATTCATTCATTTCATTTTCCTCCTCCCACTGTACCAGTTAGTCAATAAATCAATCAATAGCATTTACTGAGGTCCTACTGTGTGCAGAGCACTGTACTAAGTGTCTGGGAGAATACAATACAGTTGGAAGACATGAACACTGCCTTCAAGAGAGAAAAAGCGTGGTTTAGTGGAAAGACCTTGGGCTTAGGAGTCAAGACGTGGGTTCCAATCCCGACCCTGCCACTTGTCTGCTGTGTGACCTTGGGCAAGCCACTTCACTTCTCTGTGCCTCAGGTCCCCCATCTGTAAATTGGGGTTGAAGACTGTGAGCCCCACGTGGGACAACCTGATTACCTTGTATCTACCTCAGAGCTTAGAACAATGCTCGGCACATAGTAAGCACTTAGTAAATACCGTAATTATCATTATTATTATTATTCAAGTTGCTTAAAGTCTTATGAATGAGGCAGACATTAAAATCAATTACAGATAGGGGAAGCAAGCAAGTATAAGGATAGGTGTATAGGTGTTAATAATAATAATGTTGGTATTTGTTAAGCGCTTACTATGTGCAGAGCACTGTTCTAAGCGCTGGGGTAGACACAGGGGAATCAGGTTGTCCCACGTGGGGCTCACAGTCTTAATCCCCATTTTACAGATGAGGTAACTGAGGCACAGAGAAGTTAAGTGACTTGCCCACAGTCACACAGCTGACAAGTGGCAGAGCCAGGATTCAAACCCATGACCTCTGACTCCAAAGCCCGTGCTCTTTCCACTGAGCCACGCTGTGTTGAGGTGGGTGGGGTGCTTAGGGGCTGTGACTAAGTGTTGGGAAAGGCAGTAGGGAGGGAGAATGGGTTGGGGGGATGAGAGTTTAATCAGGAAAGACTTCCTGGAGGAAAGATCATTACAGGAGAGCTGAGAGAGCAGGGAGAATGCTGGTCTGTCAGATATGAAGAGGGCGGGAGTTCCAGGAGGGAGGGAGGAGGTGAGCAAGGTGTAGACAGGGGATGAGGCAAGAACAAGACACAGTGAGCAGGATGCCTTGACAGGAATTCATTCATTCATTTATTCCATCGTATTTAGTGAGCACTTACTGTGAAGAATGAAGCATGAGAGCTGGGGTGAGGTGGAAGAGGAGTGAGGATAAGTGGCGGAGAGAGACTGATTGAGGGCCTTGAAGTCAATGGTCAGTTCATTGCTCTTCACCCAAGACATGCTCAATAAATCTCCTTCGATGCTTGATTGATCTTTCTCTCCTTCATCTTAATTTATTCAGACAGTAGGACCCTATTCCAAGGGTATTCACTGTGACAGTTTTAGTTTACAGGTGTCACCTAAGAGAAAAGGGACATGTCAAATGCATTTTGATTTCAGGTTGACAATGTGGAGCCACCATGAGTTTAAGCCTTCCAGTTTCTGCAGACCCAGAGCCAGGTGAGAAGACCGACCATGACAGCAACACTTTCTCAGTGAAAAATCTGGGCAGGGGTTGAACATCCGATTCTCTCCCATGAAGTGGAGGTTTCCGGTTGATCTGCTTGCTGCTGTCATGGATTACTCTCACGCTGTCCATAAAAGCACCTTAATGGGAGAATTGGCATAGCTTCCTGCTTGCCATAAAGCCAGTGGCTCGTAACATGGTCTGTTCTGAGAGTTGCATTCATCTGCTTACCGCTACTGAGAGGAAATGAGGGAAGGACGGGAAAGGAGAGACATTTTATGAGTCACCTGATGTGAAAAGAACCTGGGAAGAGAGCGAGAAAGCAAGAGGAGGGAAACAGGCTACTTGCAAGTTCTCTCCTGCTGCCTAACTGTCCCTCACTCTTGATTCTCTCACCTCCATCCCATTGCTCAGGCACTGTTCCTTACCTGGAACTCCCCCTTCAGTTTCCCAAAGCCACATTCCTTCCATCCTTCAATGGCTTTCTCAAAGACCACCTCTTACAGGAAGCATCCCCTCATTAACTCAAAATCATTAATATCATAGTCATCACCATCATTGATAGCTAGCAAGCTCCTTGAGTGCAGAGATTGTGTTTAATAATTCTATTGTCCTCTCCCCAGGCACTCAGTACAGAGCTCAGCACACAGTATTCTGTAGGCTTCTGGAGTGTACTCATCCAAATGCTTAGTACGGTGCTCTGCACACAGTAGATTGTAAGCTCCTTCAGGGCAGGGATCTGGTCTACTAACTCTATGGAAGGCTCCAAGTGCTTAGCCTAGTGTTCTGCACATAGTTACTACTCAGTAGATTCTGTTGATTGATTGGGTGCCTACAGTGTGCAGACCAATGTAATATGATGATGATGATGATGACGATGTTGGTATTTGAGAAGCAGCGTGGCACAGTGGAAAGAGCCCGGGCTTGGGAGTCAGAGTTCATGGGCTTGAATCCTGACTCCACCACTTGCCAGCTGTGTGACTTTGGGCAAACCACTTAACTTCTCTGTGCCTCAGTTACCTCATCTGTAAAATGGGGATTAAAACTGTGAGCCCCATGTGGGACAACCTGATCACCTTGTATCCCCCAGCGCTTAGAACAGTGCTTTGCACATAGTAAGCGCTTAACAAATACCACCATTTATTTTTTAGAGAAGCAGCGTGGCTCAGTGGAAAGAGCACGGGCTTTGGAGTCAGAGGGCATGGGTTCGAATCCCGGCTCTGCCACTTGTCAGCTGTGTGACTGTGGGCAAGTCACTTAACTTCTCTGTGCCTCCGTTACCTCATCTGTAAAATGGGGATTAAGACTGCGAGCCCCACGTGGGACAACTTGATTCCCTGTGTCTACCCTAGTGCTTAGAACAGCACTGAAGCAGCGTGGCGCAGTGGAAAGAGCACGGGCTTTGGAGTCAGGGCTCATGAGTTCGAATCCCACTCTGCCACTTGTCAGCTGTGTGACTGTGGGCGAGTCACTTAACTTCTCTGTGCCTCAGTTCCCTCATCTGTAAAATGGGGATTAAGACTGTGAGCCCCACGTGGGACAACCTGATTCCCCTGTGTTTACCCCAGCGCTTAGAACAGGGCTCTGCACATAGTAAGCGCTTAACAAATGCCAACATTAGAACAGTGCTCTGCACATAGTAAGTGCTTAACAAATTATTATTATTATTGTTATTTGTTAAGGGCTTACTATGTGCCAAGCACTGTTCTAAGCACTGAGGTCGATACAACATTATCATGTTGTCCCACGTGGGGCTCGCATACTTAATCCCCATTTTACAGATGAGGGAACTGAGGCACAAAGAAGCAAAGTGACTTGCCCAAAGTCACACAGCTGACAAGTGGTAGAGCTGGGATTCGAACCCACGACCTCTGACTCCCAAGCCCGTGCTCTTCCCACTAAGCCACGCTGCTTCTCAAAATGGACTAAATAATTGTGGATAGGTCACCCTATATCAAACTGTTCCTCCATGTAATATTATTGGAAGATCTATCAGTCAATAAGTGGCAGTTACTGAGAGCTTTCTGTGTGAAATAATTATGGTATTTGTTAAGTGCTTACTATGTGCTAAGCACTGTTCCAAATGCTGGGGTAGATAGATACAGGGTAATCAGGTTGTCCCACGCGGGGCTCACACTTTTAATTCCCATTTTACAGATGAGGTAATTGAGGCACAGAGAAGTTAAGTGACTTGCCCAAGGACACACAGCAGACAAGTGACAAAGCTGGGATTCGAACCCATGTCCTCTGACTCCCAAGCCCAGGCTCTTTCCACTGAGCCTAACTGAGAGAATATAAAAGCATCAATAGTCTACATCCCTGTCCTCAAGCAGTATGCAGTTATGCCATTCTATCACTCCTTAGTCCTTTGAATATATCTTCCAATAGACTGCAAGCTCACTGTGGGCAGGGAATGTGTCCGTTATATTAATAATAATAATAATAATGTTGGTATTTGTTAAGCACTTACTATGTGCAGAGCACTGTTCTAAGCACTAGGGTAGATACAGGGTAATCAGCTTGTCCCACGTGAGGCTCACAGTCTTCATCTCCATTTGACAGATGAGGTAACTGAGGCACAGAGAAGTTAAGTGACTTGCCCACGGTCACACAGCTGACAAGTGTCAGAGCTGGGATTCGAACCCATGACCTGTGACTCCAAAACCTGGGCTCTTTCCACTGAGCCACGCTGCTTCTCTTATATTGTTGTAATGCACTCCCCCAAGAGCTCTGCACACAGGAAGTGCTCAATCAATACAATTGACTGACAAATATGATTGATTGACTGCTTGCTTGCTAATTTGAACTCTGTCCAACCGATTTTCTGGTGTCTCCCTCCACCCCCCCTCCCCTGCTCTGTGTTTAGTACAGTGCCTGGCACATAGTAAGCTTTTAACAAATACCACAATTATTATTGTTATTTATTTTATCAATCATGTTTGCCATGGCTCTCCCCTCAAGAGAGTCGATAGTTTTTCTCACTGGGAGAAAACCCGGAACCAACCTCTCCCTCTGTCTCGCACTGTGAGCCTCGTGTAAGACAGAGCACATTCATTCATTCAATAGTATTTCATTCAATGGTATTTACTGAGCTCTTACTATGTGCAGAGCACTATACTAAGTGCTTGGAATGAACAAGTCGGCAACAGATAGAGACAGTCCCTGCCCTTTGACGGGCTTACAGTCTAATCGGGGGAGACAGACAGACAAGAACAATGGCAATAAATAGAGTCAAGAGCACATGTCCAATCTATCCTAGCATTTAGCACAGAACTTTCACCCAGAGAAAATGCCTAACGATTATTATTAAAATTCAGCTGATGGTTCCAGCTCTTCCATTTGTAGAGAAAATCTAGAAAGACCTTCTGATATTAGGGGAAATGGGGAAAGCCTCAAGAATCATTGGTAAAACCTCCAAAAAAAATGCAATTGAGATGTTAGTATTTGTTAAGCGCTTACTATGTGCCGAGCACTGTTCTAAGCGCTGGGGTAGACACAGGGGAATCAGGTTGTCCCACGTGGGGCTCACAGTCTTAATCCCCATTTTACAGATGAGATAACTGAGGCACCGAGAAGTTAAGTGACTTGCCCAAAGTCACACAGCTGACAAGTGGCCGAGCCGGGATTCGAACCCATGACCTCTGACTCCAAAGCCCGTGCTCTTTCCACTGAGATGTAGTTGTTTCAACAACTATCAAGTCAGCTTATCGTTATAGAGTGAAAAATTTAAGGAAACCCCAAGAGAAAAATTTGCTTATTGTATCCAAAATCATCTAATGTCTGAACACACATATGCTGCCATATGGGATATATTTAGAGCATTCATTAGGAAGAGAATAATTAGCCTCACATCATACAAGAAAAAGAGTAGGCCCAGAGGATAGATACTTTAGAAACAGAAATGAAAGACCTTGAAAGTAAATTTGCTAGGGACAAATATATGAGACCAAACTGGAGCTTCTTTTAAAGAAAATCAAATTACATGAATGATTCACTAATAAAACAGAATAGGGACTCTTTCACTAGGAGAGGATTATACTGTATCTAGTCTGAGAGGAGGCAAAATACCTGTCATCTATTAACAGAAATACTTGACTGATTTTTTTTTTAATTTGTAACCAGAAAATACCATTACCCCTTTTTAAGTGACCGCTTACAGTCCACTCTGATTCTTCTCATTTTAACTTTATCATGCCCCAGTGGCATGCTGATTGGATGGATGCTCGGATTTCAATGGCAGTGGATATGGGAAATATAGTGGTGAGTTGAGAGCAAGGAAAGAAACAGAGAGGAAGGAGGGAAGAAGGGATGATGATAATGATGATAATGGTATTTGTTAAGTGCTTACTATGTGCTGAGCACTGTACTAAGCACTGGGGTAGATAGGAGTTAATCAAGTCAGACAGAATCCATGTCCAATATGGGACTCACAGCTTAAAGGTGAGGGAGAACAGATATTAAATCCTCATTTTATAAATAAGGAAACTAAATCACACAGAAGTGAAGTGACTTGCCCAAGTCACACAGCAGGCCAATGACAGAGGCAGGATTAGAAGTCAGGCCTTCTAACGTCCAGACCCTAGCTCTTTCCACTAGGCGATGGAGAGAGAGACAGGACAGGAGAGAAAGAAATGTTCACAATGGACTTTAGCAGTGTTGTGGAATATACAAAACAAAATGACACCTCCCCAGCCTACGAGAAGCTTACGCTCTGACAGGGTACACCAACATTAAAATATGTATGACATTACAAATAAATAGCTCTCATTCAATGCACATATTCAATTTGTCACCAAGTCCTGATGGTTCTACCTTCACAATATCACACTTCTCCATCTAAATGCTACTAGCTGATCCAAGCCCTTATCCTATCCCACCTTAATTAATGAATCAGTCTTCTCGCCAAATTCCCTGACCCCTGTCTCTCCCCACTCCTGTACACACTTCACTCTAGTTCTCAGATCATTTTTCTAAGAAATATTCAGTCCATGTCTCCCCACTCCTCAAGAACCTCCAGTGGTAGCCCTTCCACCTCCAGTGGTAGCCCTTCCACCTCCACAGCAAACAGAACCTCCTTATCATCAGTTTTAAAGGGCTCAATCTACAATCCACTCCACCCACTTGGCTCCTCTAATGCCAATTTACTCACTGTACCTCTTTCTTATCTATCTCACCACCAACCCTTTGCCCACACCCTCCTTCTGGCCTGGAATTTCCCCTCCCTATCTGACAGATGATCACTCTCCTCACTTTCAAAGCCTTCTTAAAATCATATCTCTTCTAAGAGGCCTTTCTCAATGAAGTCCTTTTTTCACCTAGTCCCTCTCCCTTCTGCATTGCCTATGCATTTAGATCTGTTCTCTTTAAGCACTTGATATTCACCCTACTCAGCCTACAACACTTGTGTCCATATTTGTACTTCATTTATTTATATTATTGTCTGATTTTCCCTCTAGAGTGTAAGCTCCTTGTGGGTAGGGAATGTGATGTCCAACAACTCTGTCATACTGTACCCTCCCAAGAGCTCAGTATAGAGTTCTGCACAGATCATGCTCAAATACCAGTGACTGATCCATCGACTGACATATATACAAGTGCTGAGGAGGGTGTAAACGTTTGGAACTCCTCCCTCTTCGTACCTGACAGACAATTACTGTCTGCTGCTTCAAAACCTCAGTGAAGGCACATCTCCAAGAGGCCTTCCCTGACTAAGCCCACTTTTCCTTTTCTTCCACTCCCTTTGTGTGTCGCCCAGACTTGCTCCCTTAATTCATCCCCCCTCCCAGCCCCACAGCATTTATGTACAGATTTGTAATTGTATTTATTTATATTAATATCTGTCTCCCCCTCTAGACTGTAAGCTCATTATGGGCTGGGGTTGTGCCTGATAGATTTTTATAGTGTACTCTCCCAAGTGCTTAGTATAGTGCTCTGTACACAGTAAGCACTCAATAAATACGATTGAATGAACTGGCTGCTTTGCAAGAGAAAAACAAGCTGAGCATCATAATAAACACTTGTGAGAAGGTGATGGGAGAGACAAAGTTGTTGGGAAGAAAGGGGCCAATGTTTGGAATCCAAGAAGCAGAAGGTCAATAAGAGTTCAGGCTGTGAAGTAGACATGGAGAAGACCCATTAAGAACCACCTCCCTCATCATATCATCATAAAAATAGTAACAGATTATCTGTGCCTTTGAACTCACAACCTGGGGCAGAGGGGGAAAGTAAACAGTCTGTGAAGACCATGGTAAGTGGCTCCAAGGAGAAAGTGCATCTCAAGCTGTTTTCAAGGGGGGATGGACTGAATGAAAACTCTGATCCAGACTGAGGGATGAGCGAGGAGGAAGAACAGGAAGTATCTGTGAAAAGTACAAATTATAGAAGGTTTTTTTTTGAATGTGGCTTAATTCCTGCATTAATTCCTGTTTTACCCATAGTGCATGTTTGATTGTCCAAATCATCATTTACTCTTGGCCACTATCCTGTTTGGAGAGAGGGGACTTAGACTGGAACAGGAGAAGAAAGGGGTTCTGAGTTCTTGCTTCTGTCAAAACCTCACTCTTGTACACTCATCTATCCCGCCACCTCTCCACCCCCCAAAAATAAACACCCCTGTTCCCTTCCCCTATTCCTTAGCCGGAGAGTTAGGGGCTCGATGCAGTTTGAAAACATCAAAGCAAACTCCAATCCAAATTGAATTTTCCTCTGCTCTGGGCTTCGCTCTCCGTGGACAATCCCTCCTGGTTCTCCACCTGCCTCCCTCCAATTTCTCTGGTTTTCTCTCTCAGCTCTTCTTCTAGCCTCCTCCTTTGGGGCAGCAATGTGGCCTGACTGGTTATTCAGGAAGCACATCCATCCCCCACCCACAAAGCACTTAGGCACCTATCTTTATACTCTGCTGCTTCTCCTATCTGTAATATATTTTCATTTGTCTCCCCCTTGAGATTGTAAACTTCTAGGTGGCAGAGATCCTGTCTACCAACTCTATGGTATCATTGTCTCCCAACCACTTAAGTACAGTGCTTTTCAACGTGCTTTTCAGAAGCAGCATGGCTTAATGGAAAGAGCACAGGCTTGGGAGTCAGAGGTCGTGGGTTCTAATCCCGGATCTGCGACTTAATGGTGTGACCTTGGGCAAATCACTTAACTTCTCTGTGCCTCAGTTACCTCATCTGTAAAATGGGTATGAAGACTGTGAGCCCCACATGGGACAACCTGATCACCTTGTGTCTACCCCAGTGCTTAGAACAGTGCTTGGCACATAATAAGTGCTTAACAAATACCAACATTATTATGATTATTTCACACAGTAAATTGTTAGCTCCTAGAGAGCAGGAAAAGGGTTTCATGCTTCCGTTGGTATATATTGAGTGCTTACTATCGTAAGTCACAGAAGTGCTTACTGATTGACTACTGTTCCTATGTGTGTCTAGCCCCGATTGGGAGCCCTGCACAAGCGTCAGATTACCAATAAAGCTGGCAGGGCAGGCCACAGTCCCTCGTACCTCACTGGGGTGAACGGGCTGCTCACCACTTTCCTACTGCTCTGTTCTTTGATTCGTTCACTCGGAGTCTTTCGTCTCTTCATCGACTAAACGAACCCTCCCTATTTTTGTTGATAACACTATGTATGAAAGCACTGGAGTAGACACAAGATCATAAGATCTAAAACAGTTTCTGTTCCACCCAGGGTGCAGAATCTAAGAGGGAGGGGGAGGGGGCATTTGATCCCCATTTTTCAGCTGAGGAAACTGAAACCCAAACAGGTTGGGAGAGTGATCTGCCAAGGCCACAAAACAGACCAATGGCAAATATGGGACTAAAACCCTCAACGTTTGACTGCCAGACTCAAGTTCCTTCCATTGGGCCATGCTGTTGTACTGCTACAAATTCTTAGCATAGTGCTGTGCACTTGGTAGGTGCTCAATAAATACCATTGGTTGCATGATCAATTAAAGGAAACTGGTCAAGTTCTGTGAAATGAACTGAAGCCAAATATAGGTCAGCAAGTAAATCAATGTTATCTTTTGAGAGTTTACTGTGTGCAGAGTATTGTACTAAGCACTTAGCACTCATTATTATTATTATTATATCTGTTAAGTGCTTACTGTGTGTCAAGCATTGTTCTAAGCACTGAGGTAGATACAAGTTAATCAGGTTGGACACAGTCCCTGTCCCTCTCCAGCCTCACAGTCTAAGTAGGAGGGAGAACAGTCATGGAATCCCTATTTTACAGTTGAGAAAACTGAGGCAGAGTGAAGTTGTGACTTGCTCAAGGTCGCTCAGCAAGCAATTGCCTGAGCAGGATTAGAACCCAGGTCCCAGGCCCATAGTCCTTCCAATAGGCCATGCTGCTAGTTACTGGGTCTTCAAGGGGATTCAGAGAAGCAGTGTGGCCTAGTAGAGAATGGGTCTGGGAGTCAGAAGGACCTGGGCTCAAATTCCGGCTTCTCCACTTGTCCACTATGTGACCTTGGGCAACTCACATCACTTCTCTGGGCCTCGGTTCCCTCATCTGTGAAATGGTGATTACAACTGTGAGCCTTATTGTAGGACAGGGACTGTGTCCAACCCTATCATCTTGTATCTATCCAAGAACTTAGAACAGTGCCTGGCACATAGTAAGCACCTAACAAATACCACAATTGTCATTATTGTTAGTATTGTAGAGAAGCAGCGTGGCTCAGTGGAAAGAGCACGGGCTTTGGAGTCAGGGCTCATGGGTTCGAATCCCAGCTCTGCCACTTGTCGGCTGTGTGACTGTGGGCAAGTCACTTAACTTCTCTGTGCCTCAGTTCCCTCATCTGTAAAATGGGGATTAAGACTGTGAGCCCCACGTGGGACAACCTGATTCCCCTATGTCTACCCCAGCGCTTAGAACAGTGCTCGGCACATAGTAAGCGCTTAACAAATACCAACATTATTATTATTATTATTAGTATTATTATTATTATCTGTTTCGAAAGGTAGCTTCCTGGGGTCCAGGTTTCGTTATATTTCTGTAAGAGCAACCTGAAGAGCTCCATTCATCTTTATGGAAAGACAAAAACAAAACTCAAAGGGCTCCGTAGACATTAAGAAGTGAAAGGCTGGTGTTTAAAAAGGGGTGAGCCTTCCAGTTTTGCTGACCGAAGGAAAGCTGAGTCCCCTCTAAGGGAGTGGAAAGGTTCAACTCTGAAGAAACCAGTTGGATTTTATTTCCATTCCAATAGACGTATCCTTGAAATTGCTCACTAAACGATCTCTATTTCCGAGGATAAGTAATATCGAATCTGCAGATAGGGCTCGACCAGGTTTCCAAACCAGGTCCCTACCTCATTCAGGGAGATTTGATATCCTGATCCTCGGAAATAGAGACTTATCTTCTTGATAGTCCTGAGTTCTGCTTTCGGGGAAATGCAGTTCTATTTCTGAACTGATCGGTTATAGGAAGTGAGTGGGACCACTAAGTAGCACAAGCTGCTTTGTTACAGTTCCCACTAGAGGCGAATCCATAGGTTATTGGCTGATTCCAAAATAAGCAGAGCCTAAAGTTCAATATGCAGTCAAAGCCTAACTTAACCCAGGCATTCAAAAGTAGCAAACATGGCACATAGATGGTCCTCAACAATAACCTTGGATCGGGATGGCAAAGGGTGGGCTCGAACACAGAGACAGGCCCTGTCAGTCAGTCAGTCAGTAGTATGCACTGAGTGCTTGCAATGGGTAGACGATTTGCGTAAGAGGAATTTGGTTGGTTTACAAATTTGTCGGGGCAGTCTAATATTTTTACCAATCTTAAGGCGACTTTGGTCCAGTAGGGAAGCAGTGTGGCTTAGTGGAAAGAGCACGGGCTTGGGAGTCAGAGGACGTGGGTTCTAATCCTGGCTCCGCCACCTGTCTGCTGTGTGACCTTGGGTGAGTCACTTACCTTCTCTGTGCCTCAGTTACTTCTTCTGTAAAATGGGGATTAGGACTGTGAGCCCCACGTGGGACAACCTGATTACCATGTATCCACCCCAGTGCTTAGAACAGTGCTTGGCGTTTAACAAATACCATAATTATTAAATATGATAAAAAAACAAAAGAGACTTTCCATTGTGGAAGAAATCTTACTGTGTGTCAAGCATTGTTCTAAATGTTGAAGTAGATACATGATGATCAGGTTGGACACAGTTCCTGTCCCACACAGGGCTCCCAGTCCAAGGAGAAGGAAGGACAGGTATTGAATCCATTTTATAGATGAGGAAACTGAGGCACAAAGAAGTTAAATATCTGGCCCAAGGTCACACAGCAGGCAACTGGTGGAGCAGGGATTAGAACCCAGATCCTCTGACTACCAGGCCTGTGTTCTTTCTACTAGGCCAAGTTACTTCTCCCAACCTCCTACTAAGAAGTTAGATTGGCTTCACGGTACCTCCTTGGGGTCAGGGATTGTGTCTATTTATACTATTATACTCTCCCAAGCTCTTGGTAAAGTGCTCTGCACACAACAGATGCTCAATAGATACCCTCGACTAATTGGCTGACTGATTTACAGTGCAATTGGTTACTTGCCTGAGGGCTTGGCTGTCTGTGTCAGGGCTGGTTCTGGTATGGAACCTAACTACTTGCACTCAAGTCTTTGGAAAAATGGACTCCACCATCCAGCTGTTCATGATACAGCCACATTTCCTATCACTGCTCAAACATTTATCCTATCCCGCCTTGACTACTGCATCAACCTACTGGCTGACCTCCCTACCGCCTGTCTCTCCTCACTCTGCTTCATACCTGACTCTGTTGCACACATCATTTTTCTAAAAAAAGTTCAGTCCATATGTCTCCACCCTCTTCAAGAACCTCCAGTGATTGCCCATCCACCTCTGCATCAAACAGTAATGCCTTAGGAAAGGCTTTAAACCGCTAAATCAGCTCACCCTCTCCTACCTCACCTCACTGATCTACTACAACCCAGCCCACACAATTTGAACCTGTAGCACCAGCTTACTCGCTGTGCCTCAATCTCTTCTATCTTACTGCTGACTCTTTCCCATGTCCCTCCTCTTTGCCTGGAACTCCCTCCCGCTGTGTATAAGCCAGGCCACCACACTCTCCATTTTCAAAGCATTATTAAGTTCACATCTCCTCCAAGAAGCCTTCTCTGATTAAGCCCCCTTTTCCCTGTCTCCCTCTCCCTTCTGTGTCATCTATGCACTTGGATCTGTGACCTCTGGGTATTGGATGTTTGCCCGACCCTCAACTCCAAAGCACTTATGTACAGATCTTCAAATTACATATTATGAATATTTATTTATATTAATGTTTGTCATCCCTTCTACACGGTAAGCTCATTATGGGCAGGGAAAGTGTCTGCCAACTCTGTTGTATTATACTCCCTCAAATGTTTATTACAGTGCTCTGCACATAGTAAGGGCTCAATAAATACCATTGATGATGATGATGATGATGATTTTCTAGGAAAAGACTCTAGCTGTATTGTGATGTACACCTCTACCCACTTCAGGAAAATAAAAATAGATTTTAAAAACCACTTTTACTCAAAAATTTAAATTAGGATTTTTAGACCCCAGAATTTAGTATAGTGCTTGGCACATAATAACCACTTCACAAATAACCATGTTTATTATTACAGTGCTTAGCATAGAGCAGGTGCTTAGATATAACTATTATGAATATTGTTTATAGTAGTATCCCTTATGTAATATTTGTTAAGCACCTGCTACATTCCAAGCACTATATTAATAATGATGATAATGATAATATTCACTATTCAGTCTATGTTCCTTATTAAATTTGGCTATCACCCACTATCTTATCCCCACAAGATGCTCGAGCATTCTTTGGAATCCATAGCTTTTAATAGTGACCAGCAGATGATATAGTCAGGGGAGCAGGGAAGGAGGAAGTCAGAGACAGAGTGAAAAAGAGAGGCAGAGGGAGAGACAAAGAGAGACAGAGATTTTCACTAATACTTCACTGAAATCTCTTTTCTAGATAAAACTCGTCCCTCAGGAAGATGGATTAGAAACTGAGGTAGTAAGAAGACATTAGGAACAAGTTCATTCTCCCTTCCCTCTAGCAACATCCTCAAACAGCAGTAGAACCTGGGCTGGGGGAACAGTACAGGCTCTGGGTGGAAAGTAAAGGATGAAGGAAGGCAGTTCAAACTGAGTAAAAGAGGAATAGTGATATAACTGTGGAATTTAAGTGCTTTCCATGTGCCGAGCACTGTACTACGTACTGAGGCAGATACCAGATGATCATGTTGGACACCACTGGTGTCTCACTGGGGCTTACACTTTTAGTAGGAGGGAGAATGGGTATTGAATCCTCATTTGACAGGTAAAGAAACTGAGGCCCAGAAAAGTAAAGTGACTTGTCCAAGTTGACACAGCAGGTGGGTGGTAGAGTCAGGATTAGAACCCAGCTCTTCCACTTCCCAGGCCTGGGCTCTTTCCACCAGGCCATGCTGCTTCTCCAGTTGCAGCAGGAATTTGAGCTTTGGATCACTGCCATTTATCTGGGGTAAGAAGAGGTTTTGTGCAAGCCTTTCCTGGTGAGGGGAGGCCTTGGTCTATAGGAGAACTCTTTGGTCCCTCAGAACTACTTGTCTGTTAAAGGGGGTGGGCCTGGACACAATGATTACCCCCAAAGTCTATTAACTCCTAGGCTACTTGTGCACTCACCCACAGCACTGGGTCACTGTGCCTTATCATTTAAAGTGTGAAAGAGGGACAGTAATCTCAAATCTGGGGACACACCTCCAGGATAAACAATGCAATTACCTGGTCCTCTAGCAGTCATAGGCTATGATTGCAGAAGCTAATTAGCGACCTGGTTCGAAGATTTGAGCTGGCTTCCATTATGAGTCCTTCTTTTCTCTTGACACAGAGCAGAGAGAACCTTAGTACAACAGTGATTAGCCTTATTTCATTTTTATTGCTTTCCCCATTCGACATAATATCACCGAAAGTCAACAGTGTAGCTCATTTATTTTAGCAAGCCAGAAAATGCAAGCTAATTTCCTTGCTGTACTAAATTTAAGTCTTATCAAGGAAATGGAATCCATGAGAAGACAAAAGAATATGCCAGTTTACAGCCCCGGTACCTACGATGGAATACTGGCACAGAGATTTGAGAGGTGTTTTAGGGAAGAAACAAATATTTCTGAAGTGGCACAAGAGCCAGGTGAGCAAATGGGGCAGTTTTAATTCTCCTGTTGTTTTTCACTTAGAAATTCTCCCAACTGGACTGCTCCTGACAATGTCGCTTGGCAAAGCCCTCCTTTCTTCTTCTCCCACTCCCTTCTGTGTCACCCTGACTTGCTCACTTTAATCACCCCCACACACACACACACACACATCCTCAGCTCTACAGCACTTTTGTACATACATGGAATTTATTTATATTAACGTTTGTCTCGCCCTCTAGACTGTGAGTTTGTTGTTGGCAGGGAATAGAGAGGCACCGTGGCTCAGTGGAAAGAGCATGGGCTTGGGAGTCAGAGGTCATGAGTTCTAATTCCAGCTCCCCCACTTGTCAGCTATGTGACTTTGGGCAAGTCACTTAACTTCTTTGTGCCTCAGTTGCCTCATCTGTAAAATGGGGATTCATTCAATAGCATTTATTGAGCGCTTACTATGTGCAGAGCACTGTACTAAGCGCTTGGAATGAACAAGTTGGCAACAGATAGAGACAGTCTCTGCCGTTTGACGGGCTTACAGTCTAATCGGGGGAGACAGACAAGAACAATGGCAATAAATAGAGTCAAGGGGAAGAACATCTCGTAAAAATGTTAAGACTGCAAGCCCCACGTAGGACAACCTTTCATTCATTCATTCATTCAATAGTATTTATTGAGCGCTTACTATGTGCAGAGCACTGTACTAAGCGCTTGGGATGAACAAGTCGGCAACAGATAGAGACAGTCCCTGCCGTTTGACGGGCTTACAGTCTAATCGGGGGAGACGGACAGACAAGAACAATGGCACTAAACAGCGTCAAGGGGAAGAACATCTCATAAAAACAATGGCAACTAAATAGAATCAAGGCGATGTACAATTCATTAACAAAATAAATAGGGTAACGAAAATATATACAGTTGAGCGGACGGGTACAGTGCTGTGGGGATGGGAAGGGAGAGGTGGAGGAGCAGAGGGAAAAGGGGAAAATGAGGCTTTAGCTGCGGAGAGGTAAAGGGGGGATGGCAGAGGGAGTAGAGGGGGAAGAGGAGCTCAGTCTGGGAAGGCCTCTTGGAGGAGGTGATTTTTAAGTAAGGTTTTGAAGAGGGAAAGAGAATCAGTTTGGCGGAGGTGAGGAGGGAGGGCGTTCCAGGACCGCGGGAGGACGTGACCCAGGGGTCGACGGCGGGATAGGCGAGACCGAGGGACGGCGAGGAGGTGGGCGGCAGAGGAGCGGAGCGTGCGGGGTGGGCGGTAGAAAGAGAGAAGGGAGGAGAGGTAGGAAGGGGCAAGGTGATGGAGAGCCTTGAAGCCTAGAGTGAGGAGTTTTTGTTTGGAGCGGAGGTCGATAGGCAACCACTGGAGTTGTTTAAGAAGGGGAGTGACATGCCCAGATCGTTTCTGCAGGAAGATGAGCCGGGCAGCGGAGTGAAGAATAGACCGGAGTGGGGCGAGAGAGGAGGAAGGGAGGTCAGAGAGAAGGCTGACACAGTAGTCTAGCCGGGATATAACGAGAGCCCGTAATAGTAAGGTAGCCGTTTGGGTGGAGAGGAAAGGGCGGATCTTGGCGATATTGTAGAGGTGAAACCGGCAGGTCTTGGTAACGGATAGGATGTGTGGGGTGAACGAGAGGGACGAGTCAAGGATGACACCGAGATTGCGGGCCTGCGGGACGGGAAGGATGGTCGTGCCATCCACGGTGATGGAGAAGTCTGGGAGCGGACCGGGCTTGGGAGGGAAGATGAGGAGCTCAGTCTTGCTCATGTTGAGTTTTAGGTGGCGGGCCGACATCCAGGTGGAGACGTCCCGGAGGCAGGAGGAGATGCGAGCCTGAAGGGAGGGGGAGAGGACAGGGGCGGAGATGTAGATCTGCGTGTCATCTGCGTAGAGATGGTAGTCAAAGCCGTGAGAGCGGATGAGTTCACCGAGGGAGTGAGTGTAAATGGAGAACAGAAGAGGGCCAAGAACTGACCCCTGAGGAACTCCAACAGTTAAAGGATGGGAGGGGGAGGAGGCTCCAGCGAAGGAGACCGAGAATGACCGGCCAGAGAGGTAAGAGGAGAACCAGGAGAGGACAGAGTCCGTGAAGCCAAGGTGAGATAAGGTATGGAGGAGGAGGGGATGGTCGACGGTGTCAAAGGCAGCAGAGAGGTCAAGGAGGATCAGAATGGAGTAGGAGCCATTGGATTTGGCAAGAAGGAGGTCATGGGTGACCTTAGAGAGAGCAGTCTCGGTAGAGTGGAGGGGACGGAAGCCAGATTGGAGGGGGTCTAGGAGAGAATGGGAGTTAAGGAATTCTAGGCATCGATTGTAGACGACTCGTTCTAAGATTTTGGAAAGGAAGGGTAGTAGGGAGATAGGACGATAACTGGAGGGGGAAGTGGGGTCAAGAGCGGGTTTTTTTAGGATGGGGGAGACGTGGGCGTGTTTGAAGGCAGAGGGGAAGGAGCCCTTGGAGATTGAGTGGTTAAAAATAGAAGTTAAGGAAGGGAGGAGGGCAGGGGCGATGGTTTTAAGAAGGTGAGAGGGAATGGGGTCCGAGGCGCAGGTGGAGGGGGTGGCACTTGCGAGGAGGGAGGAGATCTCCTCTGAGGATACTGCAGGGAAGGATGGGAAAGTAGGGGAGGGGGTTGGTGGGGGGGAGGGGAGAGGCGGAGGGGTGACTTTGGGGAGCTCAGACCTGATCGTGTTGATTTTCGTGAGGAAATAGGTGGCCAGATCATTAGGGGTGAGAGATGGGGGAGGGGGAGGAACAGGGGGCCTAAGGAGAGAGTTAAAGGTCCGGAACAATCGGCGGGGGTGACGGGCATGGGTGTCGATGAGGGAGGAGAAGAAGCTTTGCCTGGCGGAGGAGAGGGCAGAGTTAAGGCAGGAAAGGATAAATTTGAAGTGTGTGAGGTCGGCTTGGTGCTTGGACTTTCGCCAGCAGCGCTCAGCAGCTCGAGCATAGGAGCGTAGGAGGCGGACGGAGGAGGTGATCCAGGGCTGTGGGTTAGTGGCGCGAGAGCGGCGGAGGGAAAGGGGGGCGAGAGAGTCGAGATGAGTAGAGAGGGTGGAGTTGAGAGCGGAGACCTGATCGTCGAGAGTGGGAAGAGAGGACAGGGCGGCAAGGTGAGGCGAGATGCTATTGGAAAGACGGATGGGATCGAGAGAGCGGAGGTCTCTGTGGGGCAGTAGCGAAGATTTGCAGGGGGAGGGAGTGTGAGAGATGAGGCAGGTGAGAAGGTTATGGTCCGAGAGAGGGATTTCAGAGTTGGTGAGTGAGGAGATAGTGCAGCGGTAGGAGATGACAAGATCGAGGGTGTGACCGAGTCGGTGAGTGGGGGCGGTATGGTGGAGGAGGAGGTCGGCAGAGTCGAGGAGGGATAGCAGGCGGGCGGCAGAGGAGTCGTCGGGTACATCCGTATGGATGTTGAAGTCTCCAAGGATCAGAGTGGGCAGAGAGAAGGAGAGAAGGAAGGTGAGAAAGGGGTCAAGGTGGTTGAAGAAGTCGGAGGTGGGACCGGGAGGGCGGTAGATGACGGCGACAAGTAACTGGAGTGGGTGGTAGAGGCGAATGATATGGGCTTCGAAGGAGGGGAAGGAGAGGGAGGGGGGAGGAGGGATAGTGCGGAAGCGGCATCGGGGCGAGAGGAGGAAGCCGACGCCTCCTCCCTTACCAGTGAGTCTGGGGGAGTGGGAGAAGGAGAGGCCTCCGCTGGAGAGAGCGGCGGCAGAGACCGTGTCTTCGGGAGAGAGCCACGTTTCCGAAAGGGCGAGGAGGAGGAGAGAGCGGGAGAGGAAAAGGTCATGGATGAAAGGTAGCTTGCCTGTAACAGAGCGGGGGTTCCAGAGGCCACACTTGAAAGTAGCTGTGGGTGCAAGGGGAGGAGGGGGGGAAGGGCGGGGGGAGGGGAGGGTTTGGATGGGAAGGAGGTGGCGGGGCCCTGGACGAGGAGAGGGGGATGAGGGGTGGCGGTGGGACAAGAGGACTGGGATGGGGCATGGGTGGGGAAGAGAGAAGGGGGGAGGGGGTGAAGAGGGGGTTAGGTGGGGGGAAGAGTAGGGGGAGGGGGAAGAGGGGTAGCGCTGGTAAAGTGGGGTTCTAGGGCGGGAGAGAGGAGGGGGGGAGGAGACAGAGGAGAGAGCGGGAAAGAGCTGAGCGAGAGAGGGGAAGGGGAAGGGGAAGGGGAGGATAGGAAGGGGCGGGAGGGGGGAGGGGGGGAGGAGGGACATGGCGAGGCCAGAGAGGTGGGTGGCAGCACTGACAACAATAAACAGTAATAAACGAAATCGGTAATGTAGCAACATGATACAATATGATACAATACAGTGGTGCTAATATAGCAACATGATACAGTATGATACAATATAGTCGTGTTAATAAAAGGGGTGATGACCAGGGTCGGGGGTAGACTCGATTAAGGGGCGACCTGATCAAATTCAAAATCTGACGACAATAAACAATAAAAAGCGAGATCGCAAATATAGCAACATGCTACAGTAAGGCACACTACAATAGTGTTAATAAGCAGGCGATGACCAGGGTCGGGGGACGAGCCGACCCTACCCGATCAGACTCAAAGTCAAGCGGCCAGCGGCCGAGAGAGTCCCAGAGCTCATGACCAAATAACCCTGTGGCGGCGGGGGGCCCTGAGGTGTCCGGGGTGGGTGGCGGCCGTAGGCGGCGGCTAAGGCAAGGTAACATGGTGAGAACAAGGACGTCGTCGCCCGGGGCGGGGGCGGGAGGGATGAATCACCTCAAGAGGGAAGAGGGAGTGAGGCCTTCCCAAAATGGCCGCCTCAGGCAGAGTGGGGGCTTCCTAAAATGGCCGCCTCGGGTGGAGTGGGGGAGCGGTTGGGGAGCACAATGTCCCCGGGCCCGAGCAGGGGGACACAATGTCCCCCGAGGACACAATGTCCTTGGGGCCGAGAAGGGGAGCACAATGTCCCCAGGATCGAGAAGGGGAGCGCAATGTTCCCGGGCCCGAGCGGCGGGGGGGGCGGGTGGACTGGAAGCTGGTGGCTGGGGGTCTGTGGGGGCGAAGATCCGTAGTGTCGGAGTTCCCGAGCGGGGGTGCGGAGGTCCAGGTTGTGAAAGGCTGAGGCGGGCGCGGGTCCGGACGGTCCGAGGCTCAGCTCCCCGGTGGAGGCGGAGGAAGCGCAGATGAGTCAGCGAGCGGTAGGCGAAGGGGGGCTTGTCGGGAATCGGGGCAGGGGCCGGGTGGGCCGAGGTTGCGCCTCACAACCTCATTACCGTGTATCTACCCCAGTGCTTATAACAGTGCTTGGCACATAGTAAGTGCCTAAAAGATACCAAAACAAAAAAAGAATGTGTCTGTTTATTGTTAAGTTGTACTCTCCCAAGTGCTTAGTGCAGTATTCCGCACACAGTAAGCGCTCAATAAATGCAATTGAATTAATGAATGAATACTGATATCTTCAATCTGAACTAAGAGCACCAGAAAACGTGGAAAATCGGTTGGGGTATAAGTGCTTAGTTCAGAGCTCTACACACAGCAAGTTTTCAATCAACAATCAATCGTATTTATTGAGCACTTAACTCTGTGCTGCACACTGTATAAGAGTTTGGGAAAGTAAAATATAATAATGAACAGACACATTCCCTGCCCACAACGAGCTTACAGTCCTCACCCACTACAGGGCAGCACACCCTCAGTGCCCCCTTAACAGAGCAGCCCTCCACCAATCAGTCGAATTTATTGCGCGCTTACTGTGTGCAGAGCACTGTACTAAGCACGTGGGAGAGGACATGATAACTGTATAATAGAAGTGGTTAGACACATTCCCTGCCCACTACGAGTTTACGGTCAAGAGGGCCAGACGATTGTTATTATAAATTAATACATTTTGGGTACGTACATAAGTGCTGTGAGGCCGAGGGAGGGGTGAATAAAGGGAGCAAATCGAGTCGATGCAGAAGAGAGTGGAAAAAAAGGAAATGAGGGCTTAGTCAGGGAAGGCCTCTTGGAGGAGATGTACCTTCAATAAAGCTTTGAAGGAGAGGAGAGTAATTGTCTGTTGTATATGAAGAGAGAGGGCATTTCAGGCCAGAGGCAGGATGTGGGCCAGAGCTCGGTGTCAAGATAGATGAGATAAGGGTTCAGTAAATAGATTGGCGTTAAAGGAGCAAAGTGTGTGTGTTGGGTTGTACTGGAGAGGAGTGACGTGAGGTAGGTGGCTGCAAAGTGATTGAGTGCTTTAAAGCCGATGAGAAGATTCTGTTTGATGTGGATGTGGATAGGCAACCGCTGGAGTTCTTGAGGAGTGGGGAAACATGAAGTGAACGTTTTGAAGAAAATTAATCCAGGCAGCAGAGTGAAGTACGGACAGCAGTTAGTAGAGACAGGAGGCAGGGAGGTCAGTGAGGAGGCTGGAACGGTAATCAAGGCGGGATAGGATAAATGCCTGGATTAACGTGATATCAGTGTGGATGGAGAAGAAAGGATAGATTTTAGCGACACTGTGAAGGTTGAACTGACAGGATTCAGTGAGAGACTGAAAATGCGGGTTGAGTGAGAGAGATGAATCAAGGATAACACCCAGCTCCTCTGAGGGTTTTCCCAGCCCAGTCACTCTGTTATTTACAAGTTGGGTTGGGATATAAAATCTTTTATACCAAACCCCTTTTCATGATGGTGAGAAGCAGCATTGCCTAGGAGATAAATCAAGGGCCTGGGAGTTAGAAGGACCTGGCTTCTAATACCAGCTCTGCCACTTGTCTGCTGTGTAACCTTGGGCAACTCAGTTCACTTCTCTGTGCCTCAGCTACCTCATCTGGAAAATGGGGATTAAGATTGTGAGCTCCATGTGGGACATGGACTGTGTATCCAACCTGATTACCTTGCATCTACCTCAGTGCTTAGAAGAGTGCCTGGCACATAGTAAGCGCTTGCCAAATACCATTTTTAAAAAAGCAGGCATTGGTACCATTGAAAAGCAGGTTGCTTTTATTAACATCTAATGCTTCTTTTGGGGCTGTGATGGGATGAGATTTGCCTAAGGGACGTTGGTTTGGATTACGACTGTGTCTGGGTTTCCCAACACATCTACCCTGCTGCTGGAGAAGCAGTATGGTCTAGTGGCTACAGTACAGTGCCTGACACTTAGTAAGCACTTAACAAATACCACATTTATTATTATTATTAGAACACGGGCCTGGGAGTCAGAAGCATCTGGGTTCTAATCCTGGCTCCGTGCCTTGTCTGTTATATGACCTTGGGCAAGTGACTTAACAACTCTTTGCCTCAGTTACCTCCTCTGGAAAATGGGGATGAAGACTGTGAGCCCCATGTGGGACAGGGACTGTGTCCAACCTGATTATCATGTGTCTATTCCAGTGCTTAGTACAGTACCTGGCACAAAACAAATACCATTTAAAAAAAAAACCCTAGTAGAAAGGGTTGAACTATGAATCAACATGGCATCACCTCCACCATGATTAACTTCTGCCAGTCATATGATGTAATCTGACGCGCTGTGCACATTGTGCAGCCACAATGGAGGTGCAGCCACAATGGAGGCTTGGTGAGGACATCGTGCTGGGTGATGGTGTCGCTGAGAACTGAGGCACGAGTGGCCCTTGGCAGTGTCAACTTTTTTTAAAAATTTTTGTGGTTTTGTTAAGCGCTTACTATGTGCCAGACACTGTTCTAAGCACTGGGATAGATACAAAATCATCAGGTTGGACACAGTCCTTGTGTCACAAGGGGTTCACAGTCTTCTCCACTGTTGGTCCCCGGAGCCCTTGACTGGGGAGGGAATGAGCTTCAGTGTGGTTAGAGCGGTCCTTGTGGGCTCATTCGGGAAAATGAAAAAAATCAACCCAGATTTATTCCTTGTCTTTTTTAAAATTAAAGAAAACAAAAACGAGACTTCTCAGTGGATCCCTCATCGGGGCACAGTCCCAGGGGGTTAACAAACCCGGTGTTCGCATCTTCTCCTCATCCCACCCTGGGGCAGGGCCAAAGGGTCTGGCGTCTGACCAGGTGCCACAGGCGCTCTCCGGATTTGAGAGGAGGGAAATGAAGAGCTTCCCTGGTCCAGTTGCCACTCGGGAGCCAGGGCTGATGTGGGGGTGATGGGCTTTGGCCTCCCCCCATCCACTGGAGTGGCATCTCAGGTCCCCCATATCCGGCCAGGGAGAACAGAGCCATTGCGGTTTGTGCCCACCCCCCCGGGCCAGGGGAGGAGCCCGCATGGGCAGGTTCCCAAGGGACAGTCTGCGTCGCCCGATCCACCCACCACGCACCTGCTGTAGGCCCAGCTCACTTCCTCCCAAGCTTCCCAGAACATTCCACTTCCTTCTTCCAGGCACCATTGCCCCTGCTACTGAATTTCACCTTTGAAGAAAGCCCATCAGCAGCCGCCAAACACCCTTCTTTACCACATCGGCTTCAGGCATCGCCTGATTAATAGGACATTGCACAAAATGCCCCCATCAGTCATGGAACCCTTCTTTCCAATCCACCAGCATGCTCATCTGGGTATGTGTCCTTCGTGAGACATGGGAATTCAACTCAAGGGGCACGGTAACCTAAGGGAAAGGGCATGGAACTGGGAGACAGGAAACTGGCCATATGAGTCCTAGTTCTGTCACATGCCTACTGTCTGATCTTTGACCATCCTGTATTTTTTTGATGGCATTCACTAAGCAAGCTCCATGTGTTAAGTACTACTTTAAGAACTGAGGTAGTTACAAGATAATTGGGATGGACACAGTCCCTGTCCCATATCGAGCTCACAGTCTAAGTCAGAGGGAGGAGGATTAATTCCCATTTTACAGATGAGGTAACTGGGGCCCAGAGAAGTGAAGTGACTTGCTCAAGGTCACATGGCAGATGAGTGGAGGAACCTGGATTAGAAGCCAGGTCCTCTGACTCCCAGACCTGTGTTCTTTCTACTTAGGCCACACTGCTTCATTCATTCATTCATTCATTCAATCATATTTATTGAGCACTTACTATGTGCAGAGCACTGTACTAAGCACTTGGAAAGTACAATCCAGCAAAGTACTTCTCAGCAGTATTAATAGCCTCCCCTCCCTGTGCACCCTTAACCGACTCCGACCGTGGTTGAGGAACTCTCCGCCTGCCCCTGGCCTGTTCTGGCCTGTTCTGTGTGCTGGCCATGCTGATTCCCCTCCACATGTACCTAAGTACCTAAATAGTAGGCTCAGGGGACCCAGGTTCTAAACCCGGCTCTGGCACTTGCCTGTTGTGTGACCTTGGGCAAGTTACTTGGCCTCTCTGTGCCTCTGTTTCCTTATCCATAAAATGGGGATAAAATGCCTGATTATGTCATATCTGTCCCAGTGGTCAGTACACTGCTTGTCACATAGTAAGGGCTTAACATCTAAATATAGCAATTATTGTGATTCTTATTCCTGCAAAGATAGAAGTAACCTACTAGTGAGGAAGTCACATTTAATCAACATTACAAGGAACAGACAAAGGTGAAAAAGTAGCAATTTGGAAACTTGGTAGAATTTTCTGACATTGATGCCCATTACCTTAAAGTACAACCAAGCTCTTTCCTCATGTCTCTATTTGCCCAAATTGGTATTATTTCATTATGAAATCACACGCTTGTCAAAGCACCTAGGTATTATAGTGATAGTGCTATAGAAATACATACGTAGACAGATTAAAAGAAAAGCCATCCCTTCTGGAAGAGTCTGGCAGAATTGAAACAGATCAGTGCTTCCGTAAAACATTTTGAAATATTCAAGGGAGGAAGGATACCTTGACTTTAAAAAGTTGTGCTTTCTGCTCTGTTCCAACTGTGTTTCATGGAATCACCTATGCATGCCTTTCTCTCTCCCAAGCCGACTACTATTACTACTGATTGTTTAAATGAATCGACTTCTTCTTGTGTCTTTAAAAAGACTCTATTGCCCACTCTGCCAAAAGCACCAGTAGATGAAATGGAAAAGTGACCATTAGACTCAGTCCGGGATTGAGAGGAGAATGTGTGTAAGCGAAGGTACCACCACCAGGAGCCTCATGATCCCGTTGATCTATCAATGGCACTTACTGAGTGCTTTCTGAGTGTAAAGCACTGTACTAAACACTGAGAGTACAACAATAGCTAGACACGTTTCCTGTCCTCGAGAAGTTTACAGTCTAATGGTGAAGCAGACAAAATCTTTTCCAGAGAGTAATACCAGGAGGAAGACCCAGGATACAACAGGTAGTAATACAGATAGATCGAGATGAATTAACTTCTGATGAATCAGAAGTTGACTATCCAAATATCTGCCTAAGAGCCAGAACATATACGAATGCTGTGGTATATAACATATTTTTAAAAGTTATTTCCAGTATCTCTCCTCCCTGCATCCAACCCCCCCGCACTCTAGTCCATACTTCATCACTCCGCTGCATGGATCATTTTCTACAACAATTCTCGGGCGTCATTCATTCATTCATTCATTCATTCAATAGTATTTATTGAGCGCTTACTATGTGCAGAGCACTGTACTAAGCGCTTGGGATGAACAGGTCGGCAACAGATAGAGACAGTCCCTGCCGTTTGACGGGCTTACAGTCTAATCGGGGGAGACGGACAGACAAGAACAATGGCACTAAACAGCGTCAAGGGGAAGAACATCTCGTAAAAACAATGGCAACTAAATAGAATCAAGGCGATGTACAATTCATTAACAAAATAAATAGGGTAACGAAAATATATACAGTTGAGCGGACGAGTACAGTGCTGTGGGGATGGGAAGGGAGAGGTGGAGGAGCAGGGGGAAAATGAGGCTTTAGCTGCGGAGAGGTAAAGGGGGATGGCAGAGGGAGTAGAGGGGGAAGAGGAGCTCAGTCTGGGAAGGCCTCTTGGAGGAGGTGATTTTTAAGTAAGGTTTTGAAGAGGGAAAGAGAATCAGTTTGGCGGAGGTGAGGAGGGAGGGCGTTCCAGGACCGCGGGAGGACGTGACCCAGGGGTCGACGGCGGGATAGGCGAGACCGAGGGACGGTGAGGAGGTGGGCGGCAGAGGAGCGGAGCGTGCGGGGTGGGCGGTAGAAAGAGAGAAGGGAGGAGAGGTAGGAAGGGGCAAGGTGATGGAGAGCCTTGAAGCCTAGAGTGAGGAGTTTTTGTTTGGAGCGGAGGTCGATAGGCAACCACTGGAGTTGTTTAAGAAGGGGAGTGACATGCCCAGATCGTTTCTGCAGGAAGATGAGCCGGGCAGCGGAGTGAAGAATAGACCGGAGCGGGGCGAGAGAGGAGGAAGGGAGGTCAGAGAGAAGGCTGACACAGTAGTCTAGCCGGGATATAACGAGAGCCCGTAAAAGTAAGGTAGCCGTTTGGGTGGAGAGAAAAGGGCGGATCTCGGCGATATTGTAGAGGTGAAACCGGCAGGTCTTGGTAACGGATAGGATGTGTGGGGTGAACGAGAGGGACGAGTCAAGGATGACACCGAGATTGCGGGCCTGCGGGACGGGAAGGATGGTCGTGCCATCCACGGTGACGGAGAAGTCTGGGAGCGGACCGGGCTTGGGAGGGAAGATGAGGAGCTCAGTCTTGCTCATGTTGAGTTTTAGGTGGCGGGCCGACATCCAGGTGGAGACGTCCCGGAGGCAGGAGGAGATGCGAGCCTGAAGGGAGGGGGAGAGGACAGGGGCGGAGATGTAGATCTGCGTGTCATCTGCGTAGAGATGGTAGTCAAAGCCGTGAGAGCGGATGAGTTCACCGAGGGAGTGAGTGTAAATGGAGAACAGAAGAGGGCCAAGAACTGACCCTTGAGGAACTCCAACAGTTAAAGGATGGGAGGAGGAGGAGGCTCCAGCGTAGGAGACCGAGAATGATCGGCCAGAGAGGTAAGAGGAGAACCAGGAGAGGACAGAGTCCGTGAAGCCAAGGTAAGATAAGGTATGGAGGAG
Source organism: Ornithorhynchus anatinus (assembly GCF_004115215.2). Taxonomy (NCBI): domain Eukaryota; kingdom Metazoa; phylum Chordata; class Mammalia; order Monotremata; family Ornithorhynchidae; genus Ornithorhynchus; species Ornithorhynchus anatinus. The sequence continues at coordinate 119,393,587 of NC_041749.1, read as the reverse complement.
GAGGGGATGGTCGACGGTGTCAAAGGCAGCAGAGAGGTCAAGGAGGATCAGAATGGAGTAGGAGCCATTGGATTTGGCAAGAAGGAGGTCATGGGTGACCTTAGAGAGAGCAGTCTCGGTAGAGTGGAGGGGACGGAAGCCAGATTGGAGGGGGTCTAGGTCTAGGGGTCTAGGGTCTAGGGGGTCTAGGTCTAGGGGTCTAGTCCAACTCCCCACTCCTCAGAAACCTCCAATGGTTGCCCAGCCCTCTCCATATCAAACAGAAACTTCTTAGCATCAGATTTTAAGCACTAAACTTTCCCTATTTTGTACTCATCGAGCACTTACAATGTGCAAAACACTGTACTAAGTGCTTGGGAGAGTACAACACAACTGAGTAGTTAGACATATTCACTGCCCACAAGGAGCTTACAAGCCTAGAGGGAACTACTGACATTAATACAAATAAATTACTTACTCTAACTTCCTACCTAATTATAATTATTATAATGGTATTTGTTAAGTGCTTACTATGTGCCAAGCACTGTACTAAGCACTGGGGAGGATACATGCAAATCTGGTTGGAAACAGTCCCTGTCCCATGTGGGGCTCACAGTCTCAATCTCCATTTTCCAGTTGAGGGAACTGAGGTCCAGAGAAGTGAAGTGACTTGCCTTGGAGCCACACAGCAGATAAGTGGCAGAATGGGGATTAGAACCCATGACCTTTTGACTCCCAAGCCCATGCTCTATCCTCAACGCCATGCTGCCTTACCTAATCTCATTCCTCTTCCCACTATGACCCACACCCATTTCAAATCTTTCTTCTGAGAATCTGAAAGCCATAAGGGACTTCTGCACCTAATAACAGTAGTAATAATGGTGGTATTTGTTTAGCGTTTACTATGTGCAAAGCACTGTTCTAAGCGCTGGGGGGATACAAGGTGTCCCATGTGGGGCTCACAGTTTTAAATCCCCATTTTACAGATGAGGTAACTGAGGTAAATGAGGTAACAGAGAAGTTAAGTGACTTGCCCACAGTCACACAGCTGGCAAGCGCCAGAGCCAGGATTAGAACCCCTGACCTCTGACTCCCAAGCCCGGGCTCTTTCCACTGAGTTACACTGCTTCTCTAACATTAGATATAGATATAAAATGACAGTGCAGATCCTCAAAACTGAAATCTTCATCTATATAGGACAGTTTGGGTTAGGCAGCTTAGAAGCAGGAGACCAGACTAGAGAGAACTCAAAAACCCTTCCAAGTTTAAGACGTTCGTGCTTCCTAAATCTCTCGAAAAATTACAACACTTCCCTGGACAGTTGGCTTGAGTTTCAGGGCCCCAGCTTTCAGAAAGTTGTTTTATCCTTCAGGGATCTAGGATGCGGAGAGTGGGATTCCACAGTGGGCTGTCTTTGAAAATGATTCATCTCTTTTGGAAATGTTTTCTTTTGGTTATGTGTTTTTATGTGCTAACCAATTGGAAATGAAATGCTTAACGAATGAAGTGCATTTTTTCCTCTTCTAAACCAAATGATGAATCCCATGTTATTGAATCCTGTTCTCAAGGACAATTTTAACTCAGATCTCCTGGTAGATAAAAGTTATCTTGCCCAGTTGATATTTAATAAGAGAAGTCTTTCAGAGAGAGAAAAGGCTAGTATTACCGTCAAATTTTTGCCACATTGTTTGGGAGGTGTTTTACTTAAAGCAGAGCTTTGTGAAATGCATTTAGGTACATAACCTTAGTGTGCTTAATAACTCTTTCAATCAATAACATTGACTGCACATCTGTCACTACATATTGTCCAAAAGCATCCTCCTCTAATGGAGTCACATAACCCTCTTGGGCATATGGTGATAATGATGATGGTAAAAAATAATAGTAATGATAATAATAATAATGATAATGATATTTATTCAGCACTTACTATTAAGCACCATGTTATGCACTGGGGGAAACACAAGATAATCAGATCAGACACCATCCCTGGCCCACACAGGGTTCACAGTCTAAGGGGGAGGGAGGAACTGTGCGGGTCCTTCAGTTCGGGGGTCTCCTTTCCTTCAGTTCGGGATCTCCTTCTATTATCCATCTATACCCACTCCCTTGGAGAACCCATTCGCTCCCGTGGCTTCAGCTACCACATCTATGGAGATGATACCCAAATTTATACCTCTAGCCTGATATCTCTCCCTCTCTGCAGTATCGCATCTCTTTCTGCCTTCAGAACGTCTACTCAGATGTCCTCCCATCACCTCAATCTTAACATGTCCAAAACGGAATGCCTCATCTTTCTACCCAAACCCTGTCCTGCCCATGCCTTTCCCATCACTGTAGACAGCACCCCATGTGTTATCCTTATCTCTCATTCAACCCATATATTCAATCCATCACTAAATCCTGTCGGTCCCACCATCACAACATGGCTAAAATCCTCCTTTTCCTCTCCATCCAAACTGCTACCATGTTAATACTCATCCTATCCCGCCTAGATTATTGCATCAGCTTCCCTGCTGACCACCCAGACTCCTCCCCACTTCAGTCCACACTTCATCTGCTGCCCAAATCATTTTTCTACAAACACATTCAGGATGTTTCCCCACTCCTCAAGAATCTCCAGTGGTTGTCCATACACCTCCACATCAAACAAAAACTTCTCACCATTGGCTTTAAAGTGCTCAATCACCTTGCCCCTTCCTACCTCACTTTGCCACTCTCCTATTACAATCCAGCCCACATACTTGGCTCCTCTAATGCTAACTTTCTCACTATGCCTCAATCTCCTCTATCTTGCCACCAAACCCTCTCCTGCATCCTCCCTCTGGCTTGGAATGCCCTCCCTCCTCAAATCTGACAGACAATTACTCTCCCCACCGTCAAAGCCTTACTGAAGGCACATCTCCTCAAAGGGGCCTTCCCTGACTAAACGCCCCTTTCCTCTTTTCCTACTCCCTTCTGCATCACCCTGACCTGCTCCCGTTGTTCATCCACCCTCCCAGCCCCACAGCATTTATGTATATATCTGTAATTTATTTGTATTATTGTCTGTCTCCCCCTCTAGACTGTAAGCTTGTTGTGGGCAGGGAATGTGTCTGTTTATTGTTGTATTGTTTATTTATTTTTACAGAAGCAGCGTGGCTCAGTGGAAAGAGCACGGGCTTGGGAGTCAGAGGTCATGGGTTCAAATCCCTGCTCTGCCACTTGGCAGCTGTGTGACTGTGGGCAAGTCACTTAACTTCTCTGTGCCTGTTACCTCATCTGTAAAATGGGGATTAAAACTGTGAGCCTCATGTGGGACAACCTGATTACCCTGTGTCTACCCCAGCGCTTAGAACAGTGCTGTGCACATAGTGAGCGCTTAACAAATACCAACAGTATTATTATTATTATTGCACACTCCCAAGTGTGTAGTACAGTGCTCTGCACACAGTAAGTGCTCAATAAATACGATTGAATGAAAAGTATCGTACCCCACTTTCCAGATGAGGAAACTGAGGGACAGAGAGAGGAAGTGATTTACCACATGTCACACAGCAGACCAGTGGCAGAGCTGGGACTAGAGCCCATGTTTCCTGACTCCTGATTTCCTTTACTCTTTCAACTAAACTTTCTCAGTTTCTTTTTCATTCTTCCTTAGTGTGACCTGGATGACTTCCCAACAAAGAGACCCAACCCCCTAAAACATCAAAAATTCCTGAATGAACCCACCAATAAATTCAATTCATTCAATTCATGAGGTCTTCACGGGGTCACCCCTCACTTACGTTATGAGAGAAAAGATCAGTTGATAATCTACTGAGTTGGATACAAACCCTAACCCAAAAAGAAAAAAAAAATTCCCAGGAGAAAAATCTGGTCCAGAACTGGTTAGAGAAACCAGAAATCTATGGAAAGCCCAGAAAATCCTGAACATACCCTAATTCGCTCAGCAGGAAAATGACTTGCTGCGTGTAAAAGACTGATCGGCAAGTGGCTTCAGCCAGAGTCAATACTAATCGGAAAAGGCCTTGAAGGAGAAGCAGGAATTAAAGTTTAGTTGATGATATTTTTTCATTCAGAGTTTCGTGGACCACTGGGTCTTTTCCCGAAAGAGGTATAGGTTCAGTTTAATCCACTGGCAAACAGGAAGCCCGCAGAGATGTTAGAGGGTAAAACTCCAGCTTTCTTGCTTCTTTATGTAGTCTGTTGAGCAAATAACTTAGAATCATAGACTCACAGATTGGGCAGGGATATTGAGAGATAAACTGACTCCAAGTGGTGAATGAATGAGCCAGGCGGGACAAATGGACATCTTCAAAGTCATATTTTTCACTCTGAGGGTCAGGACTCTGCCAGACTCTCTCTCCTGCTGAAACTGATAATACTAACACTTGTTAAGTGCTTACTAAGTGACAAGCACTGCTCTGAGCATTGTTATTATTATGACATTTCTTAAGCACTCACTATGTGTCAAACTCTGTTCTGAGAGCTGGGGAAGATAAAAGTTAATTAGGTCAGACACAGTCCCTGTCCCACAAGCTCAAGGTCTAAGTAGGAGAGGAGAACAGGTATTGAATCCCCATTTTATAATTGGGGAAACTGGATCAAAGAGAAGTGAAGTGATTTGCCCAAGGTCACACAGCAGGCAAGTGGCAGAGCTAGATTAGAATACAGGTCCTCTTAGTCTCAGGCCTGTGCTTTTACAACTAGGCCACGTTGCTTAAACTGAATCTAAGTCAATCTCGTATCCCGGCTCTACCACTTGTCGGCTGTGTGACTGTGGGCAAGCCACTTAACTTCTCTGTGCCTCATTTACGTCATCTGTAAAATGGGGATTAACTGTGAGCCTCACATGGGACAACCTGATTACCCTGTATCTCCCTCAGTGCTTAGAACAGTGCTCTGCACATAGTAAGCACTTAAAAAATACCAATATTATTATTATTATTATTACTCTAAAGTTAATTAATTCTCATCCCTAGACCCAATTTGATGATACATTCCTTTCCATTTTACTCCTGTCTACAGAATTCATTCAGGAAAATAGGACGAGTACAATGCTCTGCACACAGTAAGCGCTCAATAAATATGATTGAATGAAGGAGTGAATGAGAAAGTACCAGGTCTATAACCAACAACCGGGAATTTCTCTTTATGCATTCCTTCTGGTAGACTCCGGAGCCACTGATCCCTGCAGCTATTTCAATCAGTCGATCGATTGATCAATCGATGGGTTGATCCTACTTATCGAGTAGTCATGCTGTTGGTCAGAGACAGTTCTGGGAAGCAGAGACCTGGATTCCAAACTCGGCTCTGCCTGCTGGGGTTGTCCCATCTGGCAAATCTGGCTTCATCTGCTCAGGGGGAAGACATGTTTGGGACACTTCCTCTTGGATCCCCACATCATCTGCTAGACTATAAACTCCTTGAGGGCAGGGGACTTGCCTAACAACTCCACTGAACTCTCCCAAGAACTTAGTACAGTGCTCTGCACACAGTAGAGGGTAAGCTCCTTGAGGATCGGGTCTACCAACCCTATTTCACTCTCTCAAGCATTTAGTTCAGTCAATCTTCCGTGCACTGTAGGTTTTCAGTGAAAACTATGGATTGCTAATAATAATAATTGTAATTTTGGTTGAGAATTTACTGTGTAACAAGCAGTATACAAAATCACTGGGGTATATCTAAGACACTAAGGTCACACACAGTCCCTGTTCCTCATGAGCTCACAGTCTAAGACAGGGGGAGAACAGGTATTTAATCCCCATTTTACAGATGAGGAAATTGAGGTACAGAGAAGCCAAGTGATTTGCCCAAGACCACAGAGCAGACCAATGTCTCGGTTGAGATTAGCAACCATGTCTTCTGACTCCCAGGCCCGTGCGCTTTCCACTAGGCCAAGATCTTCCACTAGGCCAAGAAGCAGAATGGATTAGTGGATAGAGCCCGGGCCTGGAAGTCAGATGGTCATGGGTTCTAATCCCAGCTCCACCACTTATCTGCTGTGTGGCCTCAAGGCAAGTCACTTCACTTCTCTGTGACTCAGTTACCTCATCTGTAAAATGGAGACTGAGACTGTGAGCCCATTGTGGGAGAGGGACTGTGTCCAACTCGATTTGCTTGTATCCACCCCTGCACTTAGTAGATTGGCACAAAGTAAGCGCTTAACACATGCCATCATTATTATTACTATTATTATTACTATTATTAATCAATCAGTCAATCAGTGGTATCTAGTTAGTGCTTATCGTGTGCAGAGCACTGTACTAATCACTTGGGACAGTGCAATAGAGTAAGTAGACATGATCCCTGCATTCAGGGAACTGACAGTCTAGCAGGGGAGAGAGACATTACAATAAATTACAGGTAGGAGAAAGAACCAAGTAGAAAGATATGTACATAAGGTCTGTTGGGGTGGGCAGAGGATGAGTAGCAGAGTATTTAGGGGATAGGAATCAAGTGTATGGGTGATGTAGTAGGGAGGGAGAACAGGGTGGGAGGATGAGACTGAAGTCAGGGAAGTCTTCCTGGAGGAGATGTGGTTTCAGGAGGGCTTTGAAGATGGGGAGAGTGGTAGTCTGCTAGATGTGAGGGGGGAAGATGTGCCAGGCAGAAGGGAGTCCATGAGCAAGGGGGCTACAGTCAGAAAGACACAATCAAAGAATCAAAGAACAGCGAGTAGGTTTGTGTTAGAGGGGCACAGTCTAAGTCCTGGGTTGTAGTGTGAGAGGAGTGAGGATAGGGAAGAGGGAGAGAGCTGACAGAGCGTGAGCCTTAAAGCTGGTGCTAAACAGTTTCTGCATGATACAGAGATGGCTAGGCAAACATTAAAGATTTTTGAGGAGTGTGGAGAATGAAGTTTTGGAAGTATGTTGTCCAAGGCCACACAGCAGGCCAGTGGCAGAGCCGGGATGAGAACCCCAGTCTCCTGACTCCCAGTTCCGTATTCTCTCCACTTGGCCCTGCTGCCTCTCCAGACTGCAGACACAGCTTGCTTTGTTGGGGGTCCCGTCTGGCTATTTCAGCTTGAAAGTGACGCAGATGAAACCACTCAAGAAGCTGGCTGTGATATCTGTGGCGGCTCCATAAACTCATGCAGAAAGAAAAACAGAAAATTGGGGAATTCGAACTCTAGAGGGTGTTTCAAGGTTATGCGTTTCACCAAAACATGCTTAGAATCAGAAAATCAATGGTGTTATATTCTGAGACCTGCAGAGCGCTTGGATGAGCTGATGAATAATGGAGCTGGGGACAAGTGTCCTTAAATGTAAAAGAAAATCTAGACAGTAATTGAGAATAAGCCTTCAATGTCAGCTGCCCGATGGGGAAGTCATTATGACTCAAAATTAAAGATTGAGGGAGATTAAAGGGAGTCAATTGGGATCACCGATGTGAAGTATCAACATGGAGAATATAATGACCCCAACTCAAAAGTTTACAAGCCAAAGCAATCAACCCTGTTCTCTCTTTCAAGGCCGGCAAACATGTTTGCTGGGGATCAGCGTGGCCTATTGGATAGAGCACGGGAGTGAGATTCAGAAGTTCGTGGGTTCTAATCCCAGCTCCACCACTTGTCTGCTGTGATAAATAATAATAACTGATGACTGTGGACCAACCCATATAGTCCATTGTCATCAAGAAGGGAATGGCTCTCTCTGGGCAAATGCTTCACATGGAAAGAAAGACAAGGAGGCAAAAGAAAAAAACGGCGCCCGGTGCTGCAAGTGGTAAGCTCAACACAAGGGTGGATCTTTGTCTGTGCACAACTGAACAGGACTTGTGGATCTTTCAGTGGCCTCTTCAGCCACATGAATAGGCATAGGCGAACTTCACTATCAGCGGTGTCTTCTTTGAATGCAAAGGACAGTGGAATTTACTGAGCACTCATTGTGTAAACTCTGCCAATTGCTTGCTGTTGTGACCCTGGGAAAGTCACTTAACTTCAACTTCCTCAAATGTAAAATGGGGATTAGATACTTGTCCTCCCTCCAATTTAGGCCGTGTCCAACCTAATTAATTTGTATCCATCACAGTGCTTAGAACAGTGCTTGACATAGAGTTAAGTACTTAACAAATATAGTCATAATAATAATAATTGTTCCAAAGAGATCAGATCCATTCCGCAGGAACCAAAGGACATAACTCCTTGTCTTGTTGCTGTCTTATGCTGCCAAGTCATGTCCGACCCAAAGCGATGCCATAGACACATCTCTCCCAGAACGCCCCACTTCCATCTGCAATCGTTCTGGTAGTGGATCCAGAGAGTTTCTTGGTAAAAATCTGGAAGTGATTTATCACTGCCTCCTTCCGTGCAGTAAATGAGTCTCCACCCTAAACTTTCTCCCATACCGCTGCTGCCCAGCACAGGGGAGTTTTGACTTGTAGCAGATTGCCTTCCACTGGCTAGCCACTGGCCAAACTAGGAATGGAATGGATTGGCCTCTGATTGACTCTCCCTCCTGTAGTCGTGACTGGTAGAGTACTGGAAACTCTCCAGGTGTGACCCTGAGAGGGGACATAATTCCTTATCCCCTCATAAATTAACCCCTTCAACGAGGGGGAGGAAGATCAGATACAGGTACTGAGGCATGCTCATAATCCAATCAAATGCACTTCCACCATTACAACTAGTCCTGGGGCCATCCTTCCATGTGTTAATAATAATAATGATGATGATGAAGGTATTTGTTAAGTTCTTACTATGTGCCAATCAGTGTTCTAAGCGCTGGGGTAGATGCAAGGTAATCAGGTTGTCCCATGAGGGGCTCACAGTCTTAATCCCCATTTTGCAGATGAGCTAACTGAGGGACAGAGAAGTTAAGTGACTCCCTCAAAGTCACACAGCTGACAAGTGGTGGAGCTGGGATTAGAACCTCTGACTCCTAAGCCCATGCTCTTTCCACTAAGCCACACTGCTTCTACACACTGTGTTCTAGCTGTTGTATGGGTTTTTCACCTCCTTGACTTGCCTCCTACTCCACTGCCTTGGGAAAATGAAATATACTCTCAGCTTGACTATAATGTCATAGTTGTGTTTTTGAAGAACTTCATGTTGTTGAAGAAATGTTCTAGTGGAGAAACCAATAGGAGTTGATGAGTTTGGGGAAGGTGGGGTGGGGGTGCTTCAGAGATCTTAGGACTGACCATTTTTGCTACAGGTTCCTATATTATCGTTACGTATTATGCCTTCTTTTGAGGTGAGTGTTTTCTTTTTTTTTTTTTACTGCCTTCAATGCAGCACCGCAAAGTTACAATAACAAAAAGCAGTACATGGTATATTATAGTAAGGCTAGTTTATTGTACTATTGTAAAATTAGTGCACTTCCATTGGCTTTAAAGCACTCAATCACCTTGCCCCCTCCCACCTCACCTTGCTACTCTCCTACTACAACCCTGCTTGGCTCCTCTAATGCTAACCTTCTCACCGTACCTCTCGCCGCTGGACCTCTCACCCATGTCCTGACTCTGGCCTGCAACACCTTCCCTTCTCATATTCAACGGACAAGTGCTCTCCCCCACTTCAAAGCCTCATTGAAGGCACATCACCTCCAAGAGGCTTTCCCTGACTAAGCCCTCTTTTCCTTTTCTTCAACTCCCTACTGTGATGCCCTGACTTCCTCCTTTTATTCATCCTTCCTCTCAGCCCCACAGCATTTAATGTATATATCTGTAATGTATTCTCTCCCTCTAGGCTGTATGCTCGTTGTGGGCAGGGATTGTGTCTGTTATATTGTGTATTGCACTCTCCCGACTGCTTAGTACAGTGCTCTGCACACAGTAAGCCCTCAATAAATACAATTGACTGACTGCCATAGTCTATATTCCACATTCTTAATCCCCACTGTAACTAAGGCATTGAGAAGTTAAGTGACATACCCAAGGTCACACAGCAGAGAAGTGGAGGAGCCACGCTTAAAACCTAGGTCCTTCTGACTTCCAGGCCTGCACTCTATCCACTAGGCCATGCTGCTTTACAGATGTTGTAACTGAGGTCTAGAGAAGCGAAGTGACTTCGCCAAGATCACACAGCCGGTAAGTGGCAGAGCTGAGATTAGAACCCAGGTCTCTTAATTTCCAGTCCTGTGCTATCTCCACAGAGCAGGAGGAAGAACAGTAGCCTCATACCATGAGCAGTGGCAGACTGACACACAACCATTTCTCCCGGGGCCAATAGAAGTCACATCCTTAGCAGTCTGACAGGCTATCCAGATGATGTCTGTCTCCCCGGCTCTAGACCATGAGCTGGTTGTAGGCAGGGAATGGCACTTAAGTAAGTGCTTAATTAAGTGCTTAATAAATATTATTGAATGAAAGAATGAAAAACATTCCTTCATTCCTTCAAGTGCTTAGTACAATGCTCTGCACACAGTAAGTACTCAATAAATATGATTGATTAGGAGCTGAATTATGCTCTCCCCAGCAGTTAATACAGTGTAATGAAACAGAGTGGCTTGGTGGAAAGAGCACAGACTTGGGAGTCAGAGGACTTGGGTTCTATTCCCAGCTCCACCACTTGTCTGTTGTGTGATCTTAGGCAAGCCATTTAATTTCTCTGTGACTCAGTTCCCTCATCTGTAAAATGGGGATTAAGACTGTGAGCTCCATGTGGGACAACCTGATTACCTTGTATCTACCCCAGTGCTTAGAACAGTGCTTGGCACATAGTAAGAGTTTAACAAATACCATTATTATTAGTAGTAGTAGTAATGGAAAGAGAAAATGCTCAATAAATTTATTCAATAGTATTTATTGAGCACTTACTATGTGCAGAGCACTACACTAAGCACTTGGAATGTACAATTGGGCAACAGATAGAGACAATCTCTGCCCATTGACGAGCTTACAGTCTAATCATATTTATTGAGCACTTACTGTGTGCAGAGCACTCTACTAAGAACTTGGGAGACTACAATACAGTAATAAACAGTCACATAATGATGGTACTCATTAAGAACTACTCTGTTCTAAGTAATGAGCTAAAAGCTGGGTAGGGTTTTAAATAATCAAATTGGACACAGTTCCTATCTCTATCCCACACTGGGATCAGAGTCTAAGGAATGTGGGTGGGTGGGAGGGCAGGGGGAGTCTATAGTGGAGAACAAGTATTTTATTCCCATTTTACAGAAGAGGAAACTGAGGTTCAGAGAAGCAAAGTGATTTTCCCTAGGTCACATAGCAGGCAAGTGGCTAACCAAGGGCTATGATCCAGGTCCTGATTCTTCTTAGCAAATGAAGTGATTAATTGATCAATTGAGCAAAGACTTGCGAGGTGGAGAAGAGCCAGTAAGGTCAGCAGATATATAGGAATTTTATAATCTTCTCAATTCTTTGAGAAGCAGCATGTCTTGGTGGAAAGAGCACAGGCCTGGGAATCAAAGACCCTGGGTTCTAATCCTGGCTCTGCCTCATGCCTGCTGTGTGACCTGGGGCAAGTCACTTGATCTCTCCATGCTTCAGTTACTTCATCTGTAAAATGGGATTCAATCCTTCTCTCTCCTACCTAGACTGTGACCCCCAAGTGGGACAGGGACTGAGTCCATCTGGATAAACTTTTATCGACTCCAGAGCTTAGAAGAGTGCTTGGCACAAAGTAAGTGCTTAACAAGTACCATAATTATCATTAAATGTTGGTACAGGGAGGACTTTGGGGATAGTCCTTAAGAAACCGGACACCAAAGAAAGAAAACTAAGGACTTGGTAGTCTCAGTGAAACTGTAGGAAGATCCAAAAGATTTGGTCTTGCCTCCGATTGAGTTGAAATGAACATTCAGGCTGATGGAGTGTTTAATTGAAATGCCTTACTGCTTCCCAGTGGAAAGCTAGAAAATGTAAATTTTTTTGGGTTCACACTCGATTTTTCCATTTCTGGGTAGGGGCTCCACAAGGAAAACAAAACCATAAGAGGTGCTAATTCAAAATCCAAAGAAAGGATTCTAACAGCGAAGCAGAAGTCAGTGAGGTCATATGTGGAATAATACACCTAGTTCATTCACTCTAATAAAAAAAAAAACCTCCCATTAATGAACAATGAAAACCCACCGTGAGATACAGCAGCTCAAAGATCTATCCTGCCAGCGATTCAAGGATTTTTTTTAAGCAGTTCTAATCTTTGGAAAGGAGAAGATTAAAAAGGAAGGGGACCTTTTTAAAGTATAAACAATGATGAAGAGAATAGACAGAAGTGGAGATGCAAGTCTAATACAAAATCAAGGAAGTAAAAAAGAGCCCAGGCTTAAGAAGGCTGGAACATGAAAGGAATTTCAACTGTCTTGATATGAGGAAAAGTATTTAATACAAGGGACACATTTCAAGAGCAGAAACGAGAACAAAGATTTCTGCACTTTAAAATATTAATTGGATAATTACTTAGCAGAAAAAAACTATAACCAAGTATACTTATAAACGCCAAGATGAGCCATTTAACTATATTTTCCATGAAAATTATGCCATCTTCCACTTGCAATAAGGTTTTCATGTGAAAATTGCTTCTTATTAGGCATTGTCCTTCCCAGATAAGATCTCAAGATCCCTCCGTGACTCATGAGTGACTGAAGTCTAACCTTTTGAGATACAGTAGAGGCTAGCTGGCTGGCTAAGCTCCGTAGAACATGGCCACAATTCCTCAGTCTGAAGAGAGATTTTGGTCTAAGTGTTCCAGGTCAATTGCCTCCATTTTTCCCAATGTTTGGCTCATGGAGACCTAATTTCAGGGAGCTGAGTTAATTATTATTAAGTAGTATTTAAGTGCTTACTACATACTAAGCACTGTGCTAAGTGCCAGGGTAGTCATCAACAAGACACTGCCCACATCCCATGTGGGGCTCACAGTCTGAGAGGGAAGGAGAACAGGCATTGTAAATTGAGGAGCACAGTGGCCTAGTGGAAGCAGCACAGCCTTGGGAGTCAGAGAGCCTGAGTTCTATTACCAGCTCGGCCACATGTCTGCTGTGGGACCTTGGGCAGTCACTTAAATTATCAGTGCCTCAGTTTCCTCATCTGTAAAATGTGGCTCCAATCCCTGATCTCCCTCCTACTTAGACTGTGAGCGCCATATGTGGCAGGGACTGTGTCCAACCTTGATTACCTTGTGTCTGCTCAGCACTTAGAACAGTGCTTGAAACATAGTATGTGCTTAATAAATACCATTATCATTATTATTATTATCTGCATCAAACAGAAACTCCTCATCATTGACTTTAAAGCACTCAGTCACCATGCCCCCTCCTACCTCACCTCGCTACTCTCCTACTACAACCCAGCCCACACACTCCACTCTTCCAATGCCAGCTTTCTCACTGTACCTCGATCTCATCTATTTCTCCCAGATCTTGCATCTGGCCTGGAATGCCCTCCCTCTTCTAATCCAACAATTACTCTCCCATCCTTCAAAGACTTATTGAAGGTACATCTCCTTTGATACAATTCTGTTGTACTGTACTCCCCCAAGCCCTTACTACAGCACATATGTCCATATCCTTATACTCTGTTGCTTCTCCAACCTATAATTGATTTCCAAGTCTGTCTCTCCAACTAGATTATAAACTCCTTTAGGGCAGGGATTGTGTCTACTTACTCTAACTTACTCTCCCGAGTGCTTAATACAATGCCTTGCACATAGTATGAGTTCAATAAATGCCACTGAATGATTGACTGGAGCTCATTGCAGGGCGGGAAGGGAGACACATATTCATTCATTCATTCAATTGTATTTATTGAGCACTTACTGTGTGCAGAGCACTGTACTAAGCACTTGGGAGCCTACAATACAGTAATGAACAGTCACATAATGATGGTACTCATTAAGAACTACTCTGTGCTAAGTAATGTGCTAAAAGCTGGGTAGCGTTTTAAGTAATCAAATTGGATACAGTTCCTATCTCTATTCCACACTGGGATCGGAGTCTAAGGAATGGGGGGGGGCAGGGGGAGTCTATAGTGGAGAACAAGTATTTTATTCCCATTTTACAGAAGAGGAAACAGGTTCAGAGAAGTAAAGTGATTTTCCCTAGGTTACATAGCAGGCAAGTGGCTAACCCAGGGCTATGATCCAGGTCCAGATTCTTCTTAGCAAATGAATTCCTCTCTCCACTTGGTCTTGCTGCATCACAAAAATAGAATCAGAGAAAAGGGAGAGGAAAGAGAAAGAGACAGAGAAACAGATAGAAGTGATAGTGGCGGAGTGAAGTGTTCTGCCTGAGGTCGCAAGGTCGCGGGCGGTCAAAGAATTGACCCAACACTCGAGAGGAACAAGAGCAAGGCAAAAAGGTTTCATTTGGGGATCCAGAGTAAGCCAAATAAGCCAAACAGGGAGTAACGCACCCAGCGGGCAACCTCTCCTTAAGGGAATGAGGTGCGCCACCATTTGGGTGGGGCAGCCTTTTGTTGTTGTGCACTGCAGCAGTTCCTTTTGTGTTGTTGCTCAGTGATTGGTTGGTTTTTGCTGCAGAGGTGCCGCCTCCGGTGTGGGGTGACTTTTCTTATTTGGCATACTGCAGCTTCCACCTCCGGGTTTCGGGGATTCAGCAGTCTGGAAAGGTAACCGTTGGGTGCCATTTTGTGCTCCCTGCTAGTGCCCCAGTGCCCCATCAGAAGGATAGAGAGCAATGTCTTTCATATTTGAAAATGACCTAACTGATGATAAAGTTGTGCTATTACTCAGTGTTGTGGACAAGGCTTATCCCTAATGGTCCTTTTTCTTAACATTGTATACTCCTGAAGAAAGCATCTCACTTATTTATTTATATTAATGACCCTAGACTGAAACCTTTTTGTGGGCAGGGAACGAATCTGCTAGCTCTGTTGTGTTGTACTCTCCCCAGTGCTTAATACAGGGCAAATTTTGTTGTATTGTATGCCCCAAAGTGCTTAGTACAGTGCTCTGAACATAGCGAGTGCTCAATAAATACTATTGATCACCGTTCGCTGTTCACAGACCTTTATGTCCATATCTGTAATTTATTCATTTACATTAATGTCTGTCTCCCCCTCTAGCCTGTAGGCTTGTTGTAGGCAGAGAGTGTGACTGTTTATTGTTATATTGCACTCTCCCAAGTGCTCAGTACAGTGCTCTGCACACAGTAAGCACTCGATAAATATGATTGATTGAATGAATGAATACCTGTAGGCCCAGGTGATCCAACACCAGAGGCAGGGAATTTTCCTCCCACTCCTTTGCCTCTATCATTTAGAATATTCATAGTATAAGACTTTTTAAAATAAAGTTAACTTTTGTTAATAGCTCCTTTTGAGTTGTGATGGCCCTCGCTTGGAGTCATATTCTATGGTCAGTCATAGACTATTCTGGGATTCTGTTCTACATCGATATGTGGTTAAAAGGAAGTAACTTCCTAAAGGGTTCAGACAACAGGATCTTTTTTATAATGTTTTATTTTGAGTTTTTCAACTCCTATAATAAAATTGAAAAAAAAAAATCAGCCTCTGTTATTGATTTAAGGCTTCAGGGACCAGGCTATAACCATCCCATCTGTTTTTCAAATGTGAATATGCTTATAACATCGATCGAGCCCTGGCTGGTCAATATCTCGAGATTCCTTATCTCCACCGATTGCACACACAGTTTAAATTGTGGGAGCAAAAATATCATCAGGATGAAATATTGCAAACTCCTTTCTTCTGCACATATTGTAATTCAGAAAAGATGCCAGATATCTTGGAACGGAGAGTATTGATGTTTTAATGAGTAGACTATTTTCTCTAGTGGAGCACATCCAATTAAATTTACCATCCAGTCCTTTGCTAAAGGGACAGTCTGTAGCTTCTAAGTGATTGCAAGTCACTTTTTTGCCATTACCAGAACTATGTTTAGGAATCTATTTATCCCACTGAAGAGGTGTGCGTGGTCTTTACAGCCCATCATGCATAAAGTAGCAGGCAACTCATTATCACCATTTAATATATTAAAACCTGTTTATATGCTTGGCAGGGGGACCTCTTCGCCAAGAGAAGATCCTAAATCGTGCAGGTAGTGAATAATTACGTTTTTCATTCACTTTGCTTGTGGCTGGTGCCTGTGCTTTTCCCACCCCACCCCTCCCATCATGTATTTCTCTCCCCCTCTTCCTCCCTCACCTGGTCAGATTAGTCTGTCATCAGAGCCAATGCATAGCATTTGCTGAGTACCTACTGTGTGCAGAGCACCAAACTAAGTGCTTAGGGAAGTACGACAGAATGAGAAAAGACAGTCCGGAGCTTCCAACCTCAGCCCCATTCCTTGGCTGAAAGGACTGCTCTGATTCTCTGAATGAGGGAGGTGTTTGTGTTTGGGGTACGGGGAGACTCTGGTCAGGAAACTGCCAGGCTCTTGGAGTTGGTGGATGACGAGGGAAAAGGAGGAAGAAAAGGAGCCAGGGGGATTCCTACAAGTTTGGAAAATTTTTTGGATCATGTTTGTTTCACACCATCCAGGGATGGTGTTCTGAAAGTCAGTCCATAAACAGATTACCTGAACCTGTTATAAACCATTTCCTGTATAATAAGAAAATAATCCTAATTAGGGCACTTGTTAAATGCTTGTTATCTATAGAGTGAAAGTTCCTTCCACAGACTGGAAGCTCCTTGTGGGCAGGGAATGTGACTACCAACTCTAAAGAGCACTCTCCCCAGTGCTTAGAACAGTGCTCTGCATATAGAAAGTGCTCAATAAATACCACTGATTGATTGATTCCTCAATACAGGGGTAGATACAAGATTAAAAGATAAGGCACAGTCCCAGTCCCCCAAGGGGCTCGCAATCTATATTATCCCTCTGTTTGAGATGAGAAAAATGAGGCACAGAGAGGATAAATGACTTGCCTAAGGTCACAGAGCAGACCAGTCTTAGGGCTAGGGCTAACACCCAGGTCTTCTGACTTCCAGACCCATGCTCTTTTCACTAGACCACACTGCCTCCTTAATTACAAAATCAGGGCTCGGTTGGAAACTGGGGCTGTTTCCTTTTGGCTACTAGGACATGTTAGAATCTGTATATAAAAAATCAGCTTGGTATAGTGGATAGAGCACAGGCCTGGGAGTCAGAAGGTCATGGGTTCTAATCCCCATGCCCACTTCTCTGCTGTGTGATCTTGGGCAAGTCATTTCACTTCTCTGTGCCTCAGTTACCTCAGCTGTAAAATGGGGGTTGAGACTGTGAGCCCCACATGGGGCAGGGACTGTGTCCAACCCAATTTACTTGTATCCACCCCAATGCTTAGTACAGTGCCTGGCACATAGTAAGCGCTTAACAAATACAATAATTATGATTATTATTATATACATACAGCAGGCTTCTTTTGAAATTCACTTACACTAACCCTTCTTTGACAGTTCTGTAAACAGTTATATGGTAGAGTGAGAGTGGAGCTTGGGAGCAGATGAGTATAGGAAAAGAAGAGTGGGGGAGCCAGACCAGATTAAGACTTGCAGAACCCCCACAGTTAGGGGATCAGGAGAGAAAAAGAGCTACTGAAAAGGAGTGGACAGCATAGAAAGGAAAGTTCTCCATTATGGATCCATTAGAAAGAAAAGGTCAACTTAAATGGAGAGAAAGCAAATTAGCCAAAATACTCTTAGAAATGAAATGAAAGAGTTTCAAAGTGGGAGTGCTTAGAAATATGGGCAAAGAAAAGTACAAAATCTAACACATAGGAGACTGCATAGTAATAAATTTCATTCATTCATTCATTCAATTGTATTTATTGAGCGCTTACTCAATAAATACCAAGTGCTTGGATTGCACAATTCGGCAACACATAGAGACAGTCCCTGCCCAACAATGGGCTCACCGTCTAAAATGAGGAGACAGACAGCAAAATAAAACAAATCTGAGCAATAGTAGTATTCACTGAGCACCCACTTAGTTCAATGCACTATATTATGGGCTAGAGAAGTATGGAATGAAAAATGATTATAATAATGTGGTATTTATTAAGCATTTTGTCTTATTAAAAACCACATTCATTCATTCAGTCAGTCAGTCAATCGTATTTATTGAGTGCTTACTGTGTACAGAGCACTGTACTAAGCATTTGGAAAGTACAATTCGGCAACAGATAGAGACAATCCCTACCCAACAATGGGCTCACAGTCTAGAAGGGGGAGACAGACAACAAAATAAGTAGACAGGCATCAATAGCATCAAAATAGATAAATAGAATTATACATATATACACGTCATTAATAAAATGAATAGAGTAATATGTGCAAATATACACAAGTGCTGTGGGGTGGGGAAGGGGGTAGAGGAGAAGGAGGGAGTAGGGGTAATGGGGAGGGGAGGAGGACCAGAGGAAAAGGGGGGCTCACTCTGGGAAGGCCTCCTGGAGGAGGTGAGCTCTCAGGAGGACTTTGAAGGGGGGGAAGAGAGCTAGTTGGGCAGATGTGAAGAGGGAGGGCATTCCAGGCCAGAGGAAGGATGTGGGCCAGGGCTCGATGGTAGGATAGGCAAGAACAAGGCACAGTGAGGAGGTTAGTGGCATCAGAGGAGCGGAGTGTGCGGGGTGGGCAACAGATGGAGAGAAGGGAGGTGAGGGAGGAGGGGGCAAGGTGATGGAGAGCTTTGAAGCCAATAGTGAGGAGTTTTTGCTTCATGCGAAGGTTGATAGGCAACCACTGGAGATTTTTGAGGATGGGGGTGACATGCCCAGAGCATTTCTATAGAAAGATAATCCAGGCAGCAGAGTGAAGTATAGACTGAAGCGGGGAGAGACAAGAGGATGGGAGATAAGAAAGGAGAGCTGATGCAGTAATCCAGTCGGGATATGATGAGAGATTGTACCAACAAGGTAGCAGTTTGGTTGGAGAGGAAAGGGCGGATCTTGGTGATGTTGTGAATGTGAAACCAGCAAGTTTTGGTGATGGATTGGATGTGTGGGGTGAATGAGAGAGCAGAGTCAAGGATGACCCCAAGGTTGTGGGCCATCAGGTAGTGCCATCCACAGTGACAGGAAAGTCAGGGAGAGGACAGGGTTTGGGAGGGAAGATAAGGAGCTTTTCCCCTACTCCTTCTCCCTTCTTCTTCTTCTTATTATTATGGAATTCATTTTGCACTTACTATGTGCCAGGCACTGTACTAAGCATTGGGGTGGAAGCAAACAAATTAGTTTGGATACAGTCCCTGTCCTGCACAGGGATCACAGTCTTATTCTGCATTTTACAGATGTGGTAACTGAGGTACAGAGAAGTGAAGTGACTTGCCTAAGGTCACACAGCAGACAAGTGGTGGAGTCAGGATTAGAACCCATGACCTTCTGACTCCCAGGCCCATGTTCTATCCACTACGCCATGCTGCTTCTGCATTGCCTAAGCACTCACATCTTTACCCTTTAAGCATTCTATATTCACCTCACCCTCAGCCCCACAGCTCTTATGTAGATATCTGTAATTTATTTATTTATATTAATGTCTATCTCCCCTCTAGACTGTAAACTCCTTATGGGCAGAGAATGTGTCTATCAACTCTGTTGTATTGTTCACCTAGTATAGTGCTCTGCACACAGTAAGTTCTCAATAAATACTATTGATTGATTGATTGGGGTAGATATAAAGATAATCAGGTCAGACACAGTCCTGTCCCTCATGGGGCTCCACAATGTAAATAGAATTCATTCATTCATTCATTCATTCATTCATTCAATAGTATTTATTGAGCGCTTACTATGTGCAGAGCACTGAACTAAGCGCT